>NC_048233.1:68509510-68619571 GCF_002007445.2 Ailuropoda melanoleuca | reverse complement strand
AAATTAAAAAAAAAAAGAGTAGTATGCTAGGGCGCCTGGGTAGCTTAGTTGGTTAAGTGTCTGTCTTTGACTCAGGTCATGACCCCAGGGTCCTGAGATCAAGTTCCACATTGGGCTCCCTGCTCGGTGGGGAGTCTGCTTCTCCGTCTGCCCCTCCCTCCCACTCATGCTCACTCTGTCTCAAAAATAAATAAAATCTTTTAAAAAAAATAGGATGCTAAGTGAAATAAGTCACTCAGAGAAAGACAAACATCATGTGATTTCACTTGTATATGGAATTTAAGAAACAAAACAGAGGGATGTATGGGGAAAAAAGAGGCAAACCAGGAAACAGACTCTTAACTATAGAGAACAAACTGAGGGTTGCTGGCTGGAAGGTGGTTTGGAGGATGGGTGAAATAGGTGATGGGATTAAGGAGGGCACTTGTAGTGATGAGCCCTGGGTGTTGTATGTAAGGGATGAATCAATAAATTCCACTCCTGAAACTAATATTACCCTGTATGTTAAGTAACTGGAATTTAAACAAAAACAAGGGGGAAAAAAGCAAAAAGGTTGTATTAAAAGGCTTTAAAGCAAGAGAGTCTGGAATAACTTCAGATTTCACAAGGTGGACTAAATAATCAGGAAAAGACCTATTATACAATACCCCTACAGTTCTGTTCCCAATTCTAATGTGTGTGGGTTTCTTACACTATCAAGCAGCTCTTGGACACCACCTGGGTGTCCTATAATTCAACTCAGTTCTGGCACTATCTACTAAGGAATACCATTGGCCTGGAGGTTCCAATGACTTCTCCTCAGGTTTAATTAGTTTGCTAGATTAGCAGCCATAGTTGGTTATGGAATAGTTTAGATCGAACTCAGAGAAATCTTTTCCTTGCTAGTTTACCAGTTTATTATAAAAGGATATAACTCAGGAACAGGCAGATGGAAGAGATGCATAGAATAGGGTATGGGGAAAGGGCATGGAGCTTACATGTCCTCTCTGATCATGTCACTCTCTCCAAATCTCCATGTGCTCATCAACCTGGAAGACCTCCAAACCCAGTCCTTTTGGGTTTTGGGGGAAGCTTCATTACAAAGGGATGATTGCTTAAATCACTGACCGTTGGCAACTGATTTAACCTCCAGCCCTTCTCCCCTCCCTGGAGGTCAGTGAAAAGACTGAAAGTTTCAGCCCTATAATCATCTGGTTGACTTTACTGGCAAACAACCTTATCCTTTGGCGTCCTCCAAAAGACATCTCATTAGCATAACAAAAGATAACTTTTCCTCTCTCTTCACAGGAAATTCCAAAGGTTTTAGGGGCTCTTTGCCGGAAGGAGGAAGACCAAATCTATATTTATTATAAATTATAATATCATTCCCCTAATAAAGTAAGGGAAATCTCCAAGGGCTAAAAATGAAGAAGGAACTATAACCAGAGTGTTAATAATAGCTAACACACATACAGTACTATTCTAAGTGTTTTAAATATATCTTAACTCACTTAATCCTAACAACAACCTTAGTAAGTAGATACTATTTTGTTAAAAAGAAACAACAGGTCTAAAATGGAGTCACTTGTACTAAGCCCCATGCTAAGTCTTTGTGTGAACCAAGAGTTAATACCTAACCTAATTGCGGTTTCAGCCTCTTNTGCGAACCAAGAGTTAATACCTAACCTAATTGCAGTTTCAGCCTCTCCCATGAATGTCTTAACCAGTCAGTCTGGAATTTCAGGGTCAGCACTACTGAGGCAATCTACCTGATAGACTCCTTCCATTCCCTAAAAGAAAGTGACCTTGCCTAAAATATCCACTCTTCTTCTCCTTTTGCATATAAAAGCCTCCCATTTTGTACAGGTCTGTGGAGCTCCTTTCTATTTGCTAAATGGAATGCTGCCCAATTCATGAATCATTGAAATGGGTCAGTTAGATCTTTAAAATCACACAGTTGAATTTTTTTTAAAAACAGATTTTGTGGTGGAGATGGAATCCAAAATGAACTTCCCGTAGCATTCAGAGACAATAAGAAAAAGGAATGGTACCCACAAATCCTTTTGAGTTCTGTCCATCTCACCATTTCTAAGGGCCATGAGTAAGTTTCTCCNTTTGCAAAGGACACCACAGATAAAGGACTGGTATCCAAGATCTACAAAGAACTTCTCAAACTCAATACACGAGAAACAAATAAACAAATCATAAAATGGGCAGAAGATATGAACAGACACTTTTCCAATGAAGACATACAAATGGCTAACAGACACATGAAAAAATGTTCAAAATCATTAGCCATCAGGGAAATTCAAATCAAAACCACACTGAGATACCACCTTACGCCAGTTAGAATGGCAAAGATAGACAAGGCAAGAAACAACAATTGTTGGAGAGGATGTGGAGAAAGGGGATCCCTCCTACATTGTTGGTGGGAATGCAAGTTGGTACAGCCACTCTGGAAAACAGTGTGGAGGTCCCTTAAAAAGTTAAAAATTGAACTACCCTATGACCCAGCCATTGCACTACTGGGTGTTTACCCCAAAGATACAGACGTAGTAAAGAGAAGGGCCATATGCACCCCAATGTTCATAGCTGCATTGTCCACAATAGCCAAATCATGGAAGGAGCCGAGATGCCCTTCAACAGATGACTGGATTAAGAAGCTGTGGTCCATATATACAATGGAATATTACTCAGCTATCAGAAAGAACGAATTCTCAACATTTGCTGCAACATGGACGGCACTGGAGGAGATAATGCTAAGTGAAATAAGTCAAGCAGAGAAAGACAATTATCATATGATTTCTCTCATCTATGGAACATAAGAACTAGGAGGATCGGTAGGGGAAGAAAGGGATAAAGAAAAGGGGGGTAATCAGAGGGGGGAATGAAACATGAGAGACTATGGACTGTGAGAGGCAAACTGAGGACTTCAGAGGGGAGGGGGTGGGGGAAGGGGATAGCCTGGTGATGGGTAGTAGGGAGGGCACGTATTGCATGGTGCACTGGGTGTTATACGCAACTAATGAAGCATCAAACTTTACATCGGAATCTGGGGATGTACTGTATGGTGATTAACACAATATAATAAAATAAAATTAAAAAAAATAATAAAAAAAAATAAAAAAATAAAAATCATTGTAATTTTCAAACATCTGTTAGTCAATATAAAAAGAAAGACCAAAAATTTAAGTAATGATAAAGGATCTACTGACAATAAAGTTTTGCTCTTTTTGACACACAACGTATGGACAGCAAGATCATGCACATGAATAACAAGTTAATAAGATTAATAAGTCAAAAGGAATTAGAGAAAGTAATTAGAGAATTAGGAAGCAGTTTAAAAAGATATTTAAGAAGGATGGAGCATGAACTGAAATTTCAAGAATTTATTGGGTATGGAAGAAGGGAGGATATTTCAAACTTGAAGACATCTTATATAACAGTTAAAATGAAGAGATAAATTTGAGAAATCATCAAAAAGATGATTTGATGAGATTAACTATGAGTAGCAAGTGAAGGAAAAAGAATGAGAAAACAATTGAATCAACGAATTATGATTTGGAAGAACAAAAATTGTATGGCCATTAGCAAAAGTGGAAAAGTGAATGATTTTAGGAGAAGAAACCATTAGATGTATTTCATTGTTGTGCAAGAAATAGATTTTCAACAGTATACCAAACACAATTAGATCATTGCCTTGATTAGAGTCAGAAATTTAAGTGTGGTACCCATTCTTCAGGGGTGCTGATGGAAGCAAGAGAAGGTTAATTTTCAAAGAGAGGAATAAATGATTATGTCATGGGTCTCAGAAATCTGTCCATTCAATTGGAGGGAAAGTGGAAGGCAAAGGAAAAGGTGGTACTATGAGGCAAAAGGAAGAGAGAAACACAGCAACCTGGCCGTTATGCCATATCAGGGTAGAGGAGTATGCATGAGGAAGACAGAGAAGAGTTACAGTTTAAACAAAATATTACATTAAGTGCAGCCTCCGTCAACCAAATCCAAGGACATGCTGGTCCCAATCCTCTCTCTCATCTTCATGTTCCCTTCATTGTATTGATTTTGTTTTGAAATGCTTACCAATTTTTCTCTTGTGTGCAACTTTTCCTCTTGCATAATGGTTCTTGTCTCACCTGGTACTCCAAATGCAATGTGTTGACTTCTGAGAGCAGATGTTGATACTGTCCTACCTCTCAGACAACAGTGGAGTAATCTATACCATAGGTTCCCATATCCATCGTATAATATTCTTTTTTGTATGAGCTATGGGGATAATTTTCTCCTGTAACTATATTTTATTTTACAACTTGATCTCTTAGTACTGTTGCTCTGCACCCCAAGCATTTTCTTTTTTCTTTTTCCTTTTAATTTATTAATCCCATAGTATTGTATGAAAACCATACAGCTCTTTAATTTGACTCTGAATTTATTACATGTGTTTCTAGGAATCTAACTTTCATACACATTTGGAATAAGAAAGCATTTGAATAGCATCTAGCATATTAAATTCAATGTGACTTCTATATCTGGACCTCACCCGTATATCCTGTCTTGAGATTTCTTTGCCAGCCTTGGAACTAGCTACAAGCATTACTTCTCCAGTGATTTCATGTGCTATCTTTCTGATAGGATAAAGAAGGATATGTTCTATGTGCTTCAGGGAAGCCATTTATGACACGCTTGTCAGAATAATTAATTTGATGGATAAAGAAGTCAGATGTGAGTAGTAATTGTGAAAATTTTGGTAAGGAAATAGAGGTGGTAGTGTAGGCTGTTCAATTAAAATCTAAAAGGATAGGTCTATAAACAAAGTCCAGTTGCTGTTGTTTAGTTTAGGTGCTTGTAGTTGCAATTTTTTACAAAAAGATATTATTTTTCTAGCAAATAAATAATAAAATGATCATATGGGGACATTTTTTTATCCAAAAGGGAGGAATACAGAGGAGTCATAGGACAATTAACACCATGGAAAAGAAAATCATCTAAATACTTTCTCCAATTCGCTCACCTACCTTTCTACTGAGAAAAGACAAATAAGAATTATGGTGAAAATTCTCGTATTTAATGTGAATTTATCATTAGCCAAGTCAGTGTTCTGAGCACCATCCTATCTGAACTCATTTAATATCTAGAATAAACCGAGGAGTTAGTATTGTTAACATTGACATAGGAGATGGGAAATGGAGGTGCAGGAAGCTTGAGATTTGTCCAAGTACACCAACTATTAAGTGGCAGAATGGTAACTATAATACCAAGCAGTCTAATTCCAGCACCCACGTTACAAACTGTGTTTTAAAAATTGAAATGGAGAGCTTCAAGAACATAAAGAAGAGGAAACATTATACATATGACAGCATCTTTAGGAAACTCAGATTTATTATGTACATTGAACTTAGATCAAATGAATCTTCAGGTACTATTAGAAGTAAAAAGCAGATAATCTTTAATAGAATCATGGAAGTGAAAATGAGGGTTAATAAGGGAGAATTAAAACATTCATTTATTCATTCAACATTTCTTTTTTAACATACATTATAGTGAAATCTTATCCTTATCCCTGGAAATACAGCAGTAAAAAGGAAAGTGTTCCTCACTCCCAGAGTTTATATTTAGATGGAGAAGTCAAATACAAATTAATACAAAATTAATAAAAAGTGCTAATTATGGAAAATGATAAGTGCTGGCATGGTGGTACAACAGTGTTTAGGATGTTGATAACTGGAGGAGGAGCAATGCTGTAGATAAAAAATGACAGAGGACAAAACTTAGGTTTGAATTGCAGAATGTGGAATACAGAACTGGGAAGATAGAAGAGAGGTGATGGAAGATCACTTGAGGTAGGGCTCCTAACACAGAGAGATGGAGAGAGACTCGTCTGTTTCTCCTGACATAATGAGGTTGAGAACTTGAATGGGAATTTCTAGCCCTTCTGTGCAGGGAACGTCTCCTGTCCTCCTTTCTTCCCTCCTGCGTCCAGGACCCGTATTTCCATCACCCTGCCTTCCTTTTCTCTCTTCACATTCTCTCATTCTATTTGGACCTCAAGGTATATGGAGTGGGAGTGACTCTGGGGGTCTCCCCAGTGACCCCTACATCTCATGAACCCCTGAGTAGCTGCATTCTGCTTCTCTTTCAGGAAAACTTGTGCTAGAGTTGCTGATAGAAACAATTAAATAGTTACCATAAACAAACAAACAAAAAATTTTGACCTGAAAAAGACCTGATTTGGGGATGACCCAGGACATAGTTACTTTGAATAAGGTAGGAAATGGGGCCATTAGTTGAGAATCTGGTGATGGATGAATATAAGGAACACTGAAATACACATCACAGTGACTGACCCAGTTATATCCAGAAATCAATAAAAGAATTGTCTAGCAAAGATGAGGGTGGACCAAAAAAAAGTTCACTTGTCAATTATTAATGGTTAGGGTTAACAATATCTAACTTGCAAGTCTCAAGAGATGAAAGTCACATACAAACTCCAAGGAGATACAAACTGCAATGGAATTTTGGATTAAAAGTAATATATTCGTTAAACATAACAGTGAAAACTTGATCATATCCATAGGAAGTGAGTAATACTTTGGAGATGCAAGTCTTTGTTAGGAGAAAGAAGAAAACAAAATGGTCTATTTCTTAGTGTGCTTTTATATACCATAATGAGTTTGGGGATTTGTACTTTTGAAAACATTGAAACATTATTTATATCCATCAATAGAAATAACTAAAAATGTTAGATAACTTCAGTTCAAAGTTTGGAGAACTTCAAGTGCTCATTTCACTATTGGATATCATTCACCCCAAATGACGGTGAACAGCATTTCATTCTAGCTTGGGATTATGCTATGATCAACACTGAAATTAATCAAACTCCCTTGATTAATCGAAATTATATGTTATCATCCTGATTGCAATTACATATCAAAGAATCACTTTGCACAGTAATTTATATAAAACATAATCAGTGTCAATGAACCCAATCCTGGAGGTTATGCACGTAAAAAAGAGCTAGTTGATAATTTCTCATTACCCTCAATCCCCCTGTCCTCGAAAGAAAGAAGGAAAGAAAGAAAGAAAGAAAGAAAGAAAGAAAGAAAGAAAGAAAGAAAACCCAGGAGGATGGACAGGAATAACTTTAAGATTTCTAATTGTGCTTTACCCCATAATGTAACCCATATAAACACTTTATTAAACCAAATAGATGATAATTTTACTGAACAATGTATGCTTATTCAATTCATCATCTGATGATATTGTCACTTTAAACTGTTCAATTTACAAGAACAAAGCTGTTTTTATCATGATTTTTGAGTGGTTCTAATTTTATACTGTTCATATCTCATTAAAACAGGTAAAACAAAATAAATAATGTTATGTATTTGAAATAATTGGAATTAAGAGGTCTATTTCAGCCCATAGATTTCATTAAAAAGTAGTCCAAGACAGCTAAAATCTTCCTAAGGTTGATCACATAGGGTCGTTCAAAGATATCAAACGCTCCCTTTTACTTAATTCACTTTACTTATTCCCCGGAGTTAAATTAGTTTTTCTATGAATCCATCTTATTTTGATGAAAGCAGTATGGTGCAGTGAAAGGTGCTCTTGAAAGAATGGAAATCAAGCTCAAGCCCTGTAATCAACTAGCTTTATAACCTTTTTCAAGCATATAGTGTTATCTCTTTGACCTTCAGCTTAGTTATAGACAACGTGTAATATTATACTCTGTTATCCTTAAAGAACCTTTTGGCTCACAAAATGAAAATGCAAGATAATGACTTAATACCAAAGCTACTTAAAATCAAATATATGAATATATATATATATATGAATATATATATATGAATATATATATTCATATATATATTATAAGAATATATATATAAGAATATATATAAGAATATAATATATATATTCTTATAATATATATATATTCTTATATATATATATTCATATATATATATATTCTTATATATATATATATATATATATATAAGAATATATTTCTTGAAGACCCTCTACCCATACATCATCTCTGTTAACATTCTGACATTTTGGTTTTTTTCTTTCAAGACTTTAATCTGGCATGGGCTGTTGTCTCCCCCTATTCCATGCATCCCCGCAGAAATTAGAGAAATGAAATAGAATTACAGATTCTAGGACTGAACAGATTGTAGTCTATCTTGAATCTGATGTATGTGTGGGGTCGGTGGGGGCAGGTGGGTGGTGCCTACCACTCAGAGCAGGCGGAGGCTGGAAGGAAAAGAGATGAATTGAAAGAAAATTGGAATGTTTTGCTCTTGCCTCTGCTTCTTTGGTATAGTCCCTGCATGTTTCTTTATCAGGGAAATCACCAGCAACAGCTCAGTTGCTTTCCTGGCAATGGCAAAATGTTATCAGGGCAACACAAAAGGCTTGCAAGGGGAGGTGTTGAAGGAGACTGTTGTGGGCTGACTGGGCCCCCCAAGAGAGACACTTCACTGTCTCAGCTTCTGAGCCCTAGGGATTGATAGAGTTTGACCTGGGGAGATTACCTTCCCCAAATGGTGCTTCCCTTTATGAGAGAGAGAGAGAATGTGTGTGTGTGTGTGTAGGGTAAGCCCTGTGGAAAGATTTACCTGGTATTGTTTTTTTTTTTTTTTTCCCTGTCTACATAGAATAAGAGCTGTATCTTAAACTCAATTATGTGCATTATAAAAACAGTAAAGAATAACATACTTTCTTGTTTCTGAGATGCTGACTTACGCAGACACAAAAGCTAAAGCTACTGTTAAGGAATGGTTATTCACTTATTTTATATTTATCAGGTATCTGCTATAGACTAGTCAATAAGTTAGATATATACAAATATAAGAAAAGAAGGAGTTTCCAACCTAGAACTCACGGTAGTTAAGCAGCATAAATGCAATACAATGTGTTCTGCTACAGCACAGATTCGCAAAATTACTATGGAGTCCATAAAATAAAGCAATTTAGTCTGTGTAAGGAAGTCAGAAAAGATTCACTGAAAAGAGGACATATTCTCTGATTGGAAAGCCTGATTGTTGGGGGGCAGGGTTGTTTTAAGCAGGGAGCAATATTACCAAAGTCATGAAAACAGAAAAAGAACGGTGTATATGTCACCTAAGGTGCTGACACCAAGTACCTACTGCCGGTGCCTGAGCGCAGCAGGAGGAATATAGCTGGGTTGAAGCGTCAGAGGCATAGAAAAACATGTAGAATTTATTTTGAAGGACTTCAGATGCAACACTGAGGAGGGTGATCTTGATCGCATAAAAAGATGTGTACATCTTGGGGCGCCTGGGTGGCTCAGTCAGTTAAGGCCTGACTCTTGATTTCAGCTCAGGTCATGATCTCAGGGTTGTGAGATCAAGACCCTCCTTGAGTCTCACTTCAGACGCCATGCTCAGTGTGGATTCTCTCTCTCTGCCTCTGTCCCTCTCCCTACCCCCATACTATTTCTCTCTCTCTATTAAAAAAAAAAAAGATGTGTACATCTAAATATTTAGGTGAAATTCCTAAATATGATTATATTTATCTTTTAGAAAAATTACCTTGGATGATGGAGAGACTAAAACAGGGAAGATGTTGGAGAATTTTTAAAAGGGAGGAGTTACAGTGATCTACACAAGAGATGATGAGGTACTGGACAATGATTGAAATGATGCACAAAGATAGGATGGATATAAGTGCTTGCATGATTAGATGTAGGAGCTGAGGAAGAGTGCTAGTGTTAAATATGGACCTCCGTCGTCTAACATAATTCTTAGCACAGAAGAGACTATCAATATATGTTGTAGGAAGAATGAGTTGGGATTTCCAAATGGAAGAAGAACATTTCTTGCAATTCTTCCTCATTCTCCCACCCCCTTTGCCACCCTAAATATAAGAGATTTCTATCTACTCTTCTTCAGCTTTCATTTCCTATTAACATACTATTATTTCTCTCTTTCCTGCTCTTACCAGCATTTTGTTCCTTACTCTGTATAATACATATGGGTCACAATCACAGTCAAGACTCTATAAAAGGAGACTTCAGAAACACTCCTTGGGAATTACAGAATGTGTTTAATGTCATCTTTCTACATGGATGGGATGACGGAAAAGATCTGAGTCAATTCTGTCTGTTTCATTGGGGAAAGATATTCACTGATTTTATACATGAAACTCCCCGCCATATATTTTCTACTTGTTGGAAATGTATCTTGAGGGTTGATATATTAATTATAAAATATGCAATAGATTTTTATAGTGTGGATAGCTCACATGTTGGTAATGTTGATTTCAAAGCAGTTCATCAAATTGGTATAGTTAGGATGGAAAGAATGACATTGAAGTAATACATTTAGTAAGCAAGGGAAATGATTAGAGCTAACAGCAAAATTTTAAAAATGTAACACAATCAATGGCTATTAAAAATATCACAAATCATGAGATCGTTAAACTAAAGCAAAAATTCTCATATAGAATTTCAAATACATCATTTAGATTTTATTGACTTAAATCAAATTATTTATGCTTATGCTTCTGGGTTACTTTTTGAACACATTCAATGCATATTTCAAAATGCATTCAAAAGTGATACAAGTGAAATCAGAAAATATCCACAGTTTTATGAATTCTTCTGTAATAAAATATTTCTAACTTCCATTATACAGCTCTTATGACGTCCCAGTTAACCTTTAAACAAAACAGTTATTATACACTATTATTATTTAATCAGGTGGAAAGGCTAGATTTTACTCCTCTACATATTTTCTATAAATTCCTACATACTTATCTCCAAAATAATATTTCTTTGATTTTTCAAATAATCTTGAAACATCCCTGAACTTATGCAAGTTACCATTTTCCAAGTCATGAAACAAAAACATCAAAACAATAACAGCAACCTAAAAAGTGAAACATGAAATGTAATTTGGTCTGTCACAGTTCTCTGATCGACGGAACATCTTTTGATTGACCGAATATATTTAGAATGTCTTTAGAAGGGATGTTCTCTAACTGANAAGACGGACCCCCTTACCAAAAAAAAAAAAAAAAAAAAGTAAGAATGCAAAAAATAATAGTCAAGGTTAGTCTACATAGTTTTGAATAGTGAAATTGTTATTCACCAACACCTACCATGTGTCCTGAATTTGAAAGGAGAGAAGGTAAGGAAAGTATGACACATATTCTATGTCCTCTTAGAGATTACTATAGGAACAAACAAAATAACCCAAAATTCAGTATATGGAGTCCTGATCCTCTGATTCATACTGATACTCCCAACTTCCTCACCTGTGAAATGGAAATAATAATTCTCTTATTTACCTGTTGTATAAAATGAGAACAGTCAAGGTGAACATTCTTCCAAACCGTAATGAGGCATAGAAATGAAATTTATTATTATAAATTTTACATTTATTCTTACAGAGCTTAGGAAAACTTTAAGTAAATCTTTCAAGAGGTCTTTTGTATGTTCTTATCCTAAACTTTCCATTCTGAGGCCCTATTCTTAGAGTTTACACACAGAATGAGCTCAAACAGCTCTAACAACCTCCCTGAAAGTGCTTTGCTGCCCAAGCAAAAAATTGTTTTCAGCTCTCTCAGCCCCAACACAGAGGCTCCATCACTTTCCCTGACCTCCCTGCTGACTTTTACAGTAATTATAGAATGTTTCTTTGGGTTGATATTTTATTTATTTATTTTCCTAATTTTCAAGAACATATCTTGAAACCTTACACAATTTCTATAGCTCAACATGTTTTTAGAAATGGATGGGGTCCCTTGCATATTTCAAAGCTCCGATTTCCAGGGTCATCTCAAAAATGTGTCTACTGAGGGGAATCCTTTCTGCCTTTCTTCTCCTTATTCCTTTCTCCCCTGAGAAAAACTACATTGCTAAGAATCTCCAAATTCTTCAGTATGTTCCGCTTCTATGTAAAGGGTATGTTTTCCTCTAGGAATTAGTGAATGAATACCATATATTCCCATTGTTTTCCCTTCCTCCAGTCAGGAAGAAAATCAAAACAAGCCTCTTGGGTTGTGTTATAGTTTTCTAGCTTCCCACCCAATAAACCCATTCATACTAAGTAACTTCTGCTGGACTCACAGGTGAACTAAGACCATAGTTACTGGCATTTGCTGTCTTCTAGGCAATTATTTCCATAATTATAGAGATATCTGAACTGTGTGCTACCTTGGGAAGACAGGCTATGGGGAATTGAAACCAACTAAATATTTAAGCAGTCATTGCAACAGATGCTACCAAACTTTAAATTCTCATTCCTCTAGAGAAATACTGCTCAAACTACACAATAAAAAAAACATTTAAAAAAGTACTGTACCTTTAATGGACCAAAAAATTGTCCACGGACACACAAGTACCACATACACCTCACCAGGTAAGTTTGACAACAACTGAATTAGTCTATATTCTGTTGAACAATAAGAATCCTCTGATGATACACTTGGAAGTTGCAACAATGGCAGATTGTTATAAATTTTTCTGTACGCATTTTTTCAATTTCTGTACTTCCNTCTGTTGAACAATAAGAATCCTCTGATGATACACTTGGAAGTTGCAACAATGGCAGATTGTTATAAATTTTTTCTGTACGCATTTTTTCAATTTCTGTACTTCTATGCATCCACCAGAAATATACACTTCACTGTTGGGGTTTAGGGCAGGCCACCCCAGAATATGCCACTTTGGCATGTGGATTATTTCCAGCTGAAGATGGTTAAGGTCCAAGGAATTTAGGAAGAGCTTTTTTATCTCCCTCTTAACTGCCCAAAAGAAATTAGATAGGGAGACTACCAGGAAGAAAGCTACTACCAAAGACAACTTTTTTGTTTCCATAAGAAAGACTTCATTTGTTTACCAAACATTTGCTCTTCCCAAGAATTCTCTTCCTGCCCTTTGAAGCCCAAAACCACTACCCCTTTCTCCTTAGCTCAGGGTGGCATGTGAGCCTCAATTGCCTGACTGTCAGGGAGCCTCATATCTTTGGAATTCCCCTATGCATGAAATTAAATGTATTTTTTCCTTCTGCTAATCTACTTTGTGTCAATTTAATTATTAGGCCAGCCAAAGAATCTAGAAGAAGGGAAAAGTTTTCCTCCTTCCATCACAAAGAGGCACCATGCTAAGGACATACTTAAGTACAGTGTTAAAGAGGAGCGATTAGAAATATTCTTGAAAGCAGTAAAAAATCAGTCTCATTTCCATAGCATAAGGAGTCTTTTTGGTGTTGTAATAGATAGAAGAAGCCAGGTGCTACTGCCATTTCCCAGGTTTCTGTTTTTTGCTCCATACAAACTAAAAGTTAAGTTTTCCAGAAGAGTGAAACAGATAAATCGCCATAATGGCTACATTTGCAACACTGAGCATAATCTCAACAAAAAGTTTATGACAAAGGGTCATGGAGGAAAAATCCACAGAGGGTTATGGGCTCGCCTGTGTTACTCAATAGTCTCTCACCATCACCCAACCTCTCTGGGCTACACCTCCTCATTTGTAAAATAAGCTGATAAATCACATTGTCTGTTTCTCAAGTCCCTTTCATGTCTAAAATTATAGACTTATTGCTCCCTTTAAAATGTATAGTCTCCCAAGCTTCCATTACAAGAACGATCCTAATGTCAAAATGAATGAATCACAATTTGTACATTCTTTACTGGAATTTTCCCAGAATAACCTACCATTGATGGAAGCATTACTAAAGGCACTCAAATAAAGCAGAATATACTGACCATTCTTGTAACCATTTACTAGAATGCTAGTTTCTTGATTAGGATTGTGAATCATATTTGAGTTGCTTAAATTCAAATAGATGGGATACAACACTCTTCAAAAGTTAGAAATTTGCTCTTAAGATGTTTAAGTCTTGATCTGATTTCATGTTTCACTAGATAATTATAGTACAATAAATGAGGCTATGGAAACAGAAAACTTATTTTATTCTAATGGCTTGCATGAAAAGGGATCAGTTCTACAACATGACTTTATAAAGAAAGACTGAATGAGACTGGGAAAAATTCAGTTGAAAATCACTCTGAGAAAAAAAATCTGAAGGATGAAGATACTAATATAAATTGCTGTCAAAACAGGGAGAGAAAATAAAGACTTCCCGTGAACACTAAAGCCATTAGGGACTCCAAAGCATTTTATGTTGAGCCAAGAGCAAGTGAAGGAGAAAATACTTTGGAAGAGATTTTGGAAATGATCCAAAAAGAACTGGAAGAGAATTTTGTGCCTGTCCACAAAATGTGATGGAGTTGAAAAACAGAGATGGAAAAATTCAACGTGAGCATGGAAAAATTATTTCCCAAGCATTTCGTTGGCATGAAAGAATATGTCCAACAGAGTCATAATGATCTAAAGAATACACTTCAAGCTGAGTCTCAACCCAACAATATTAGATCCATGCAGTTCTAGAAATGGTTGAGTCTAAACACTCCAAGGGGATGGGATGTAAAATGCCTTATATGTTTCCTGAGCCCCATGATCATCTGCAATCTCATCCACTCCCATTATGTATTTTTCCATTGGTCTGCTCAACAGTTTAAGCTGCAGACAGTTCCAGTAGAGCAGCCTATTAATGAGTGAATGAGGTTTTATAGTGCCAACAGTTTGGACCAACAGTCTCTTTCAGAGAGATCTAAGGAAATAATGGAATGGCTCAGTTTGTTTATTGAAAAACTGTTACATATATTATGGACTAGGTGAATCACATAATTAATCCTTAGAATTTCTCAGATAAAAAAACATTGTCAAAGAGTTCTCTGAATAAGCCATTTAGATGTTATAATTGAATTTCCAACAAAACATGTTATTGTATGAGATCATAAAATGATATATACCTATTAAAATGACACATACAAACATGGCTCTTACTAATTTAGATACACACTTTATATAATTTATTTCAATCAATTGTAACTTACATGCTATAAATAGGCCTATGAATCACTTATTGATTTAAGTACTAGGGAGTTTGTTATATCTATTCTCTTTTTCACTTATTAATATTTTTCTCTTGCCCTTTTTCTTTATCGAATTCATTGTGCTTAAAAGTACTAGAAAAACCTTACCTATTCAAGACCTAAAGTAGATTAAAATTTAAAGTTATATTAAATCCAAGTTCAAATTTAATTTGCTATGTAAATATATATAAACACGTTCTTCATACTCATCTGTGCTCCCTTGTTATTTTGCAAGTGAGTGCCCCAAATCCTAAGAATACAATTTTTCAGCCCTGACAATGTACACCAATCAAAACTATCAGCTTGCTCTTTCTTTAGAAATTAAACTAAGTCAACTCCATGTTACTCAGAATTCTTTAGCTCTGCATTGTGTACAAAAATGAACATGCGATCAGTTAAATGGTAAATCTTTCTCAGGATTATTATACATGTTGAATCTGAATGAAATTAAAAGACAAATAAATAACAATCTGGCATCTAGAGAGGGAACACAGGCCAGTAGCTTCTCTCAATTTCTCATTGCTAAAAAGGAGGGACAGTTAAAATGTCATTTTTTGAGGATTTTTTTTTATGTAGTAAGCCCTATTTGGAACTTTAATATTATTTTCTCCTGTAATCATCAAAAACATCCTATAAGATAGACATTAATATTCATTATTTAAAACAAATGACAAAGCTGAAATTTAAACCATTATCTGACTTTTCATTAAAACAATACTGCTTTTACCAAAATATGACACCTGTTTCTCAAAAATCTGTTAGGCATATTCCAAAGTGTCTTAGGCGTAGTGTACCATGTTAATATGCTTGCAGTTGTGTTTTGAAAAATCATCTTAAGTGTACTGAACACCAGAACATATTTGAGAGAAAAAATCATTACTTTTATATATCTCCATAGGTTCTAGTGGAACTAATTCTTAAGTGATATGCTTATACTTTGTGCAAAAATTGTTACAGTAGTTAGGAAATCTTGCTTTCATTGTTTTGCTTCCCATAACCCCAACATGACCCACATACTTGGCAATTGCCCATCTGAATGTCCTGCATGGTTTACTTACCTGTTTCTTTCCTGCTTATTAAATGGATGTATAGTAGTCCCTACCCTTCAACCTTAACCACAGGATTTATGTTCCAAGATCTCCTAGTGGATGCCTGAAACCATAGGTAGTACTGAATTTTATACACACTATGTGTTTTTTTCCCCCTATGTAAACATACCTATGACAAAGTTTAATTTATAATTCAGGCAAAATAAAAGATTAACAACAATAATAAAATAGAAAAATTATAATAATATATGGTAATAAAAGTTATGTGAATGTGGTCTCTCTCTCTCAATATCTTACTGTACTGTACTCACTCTTCCTGTGATGATGTGAAATGATAAAATGCCCATATCATGAGATGAAGTGAGGTGAATGACATGGGTGTTGTGATGTAGTGTCAGGCTAGTCTTGACCTTCTGATGGTTTGCTAAAAGGAGGATCATCTGCTTCCGGACCACAGTTGGCCTCTGGTATTTAAAACTGTGGAAAGCAAGATCATGGGTAAGGAGGGGACTACTGTTTATCAAAAAGAGATAATAAAGAGGATTCTCTGCAGAGAGTTGGAGATAGGATATTTGTCCTATATTCTCTTTCATTTTAGTGAAGCCTAAGACATCACATTCCTTATTTGAATACAGATTTGACACCAATTAAGGTGGTAAGAACAGCAGCAAATCCTAATCTTTCTTTTTTGACTAAACCACGTCATTTTCATTGGGAGGTCATTGGAGAACCAATTACCTCACATACTCATGTTGACACATATGTAAATGTCCATTCTGAGTGACAGTTCTCCTAGGTCTGTAGAAATTCTAAAACAGTCACACAAATAGATTGGTAGAATTTATTCGGGATAGGGTCTCGATCTGCATATGTATCATTAGCAGGATTTGCATTGGTTGGGAACCCTTATGGTGATCTTCCTAGTGCTCATATACATCTGTAATGCCCCTTGCTTGCCTGTACTTAGTTTGTCCTATCTGATAAATAGACCAGGAAAGAAGTGATTGGATGCCTCTGCTGATATTCAGTTATAAAAAGATAATGGCTTTCTTCTGGAACTCTCTGTCTCTCTTTGATTATTCTGGGGAAGCTAGCTGTCATGTCACAAGGCAGCCCTGTGTAGAGGTCCACATGAATGAGTTTGGAAGCAGATCTTCCGAAGACTGCCAATAGTCTAATGGGAGAGTTGGAGACAGATCCTTCAGACCTAGTTGTGTCTTGAGGTGACTGTACCTTAGCCAACAGCTTGCTTGCAACCATAACAGAAAGCTTGAGTCGCAGACACTCAGAAACCTGCACCCAGATTCTTAATCACAGAAACTGTGAGATAATAAATATTTGCTATTTTAAGCTACTAAATATGGGAGTAATTTGTTACACAGAAATAGATAGCTAATATAGATTTTGGTTCCAGGAGAGGGGTGTCTTTATAACAAATATCTTAAAATGTGAAAATAACTTTGGAACCAGGAAGTAGAAAGATGTGCACAGGATTTCAGCTAACTTGCTAACTAAAGCTAAAATTGCATTAAGCAGATTTTTAGTAGAAATCTGCACTTTGAAGAGGCTGAATGTTAAGTTTCCAAAGTAAGCAAAAAGTAGGCGATTGTTATATAAAGACAGAAATTTAACAACAATATTGCCTGCAGTTATATGGAGGGGAGAAAATATACCCAAAGAGTGATTTAACTAAGGAGATTTCTAAGCAAAGTATTGAAGGTGCCTCCGTGTTTCTTACTGCTAGAGTAAAATGCAAGAAAGATAGAAAAATGGAAATAAGGACTATTAAACAAGAAGGAGCCAAGATTGATGGTTTTATAAATCCTCAACCTTTCCAGATGGCCTGCATACTAAAATTAGGAAACAGCTTTTAAGCAGACATAAAATCTAGTCCACTGCCAGGAAAACTTGGTCAAAAGATAGAGCCAAGGGTATTACTGTAAACGTTTTGTAATATGTCAGAAAGGTCAAAAGGTGGTCCTCTGTATATTCAGTCACACAAAAGGCCCTTCAAAAAGATTAAAGGTATGCCTCTGGGATCTTCTTGTCAAACAAGTGAGAATTAGAAAGCAGAAGGACATTGTTCCTGGGCTCTCTCAGGAGGATCCCCAAATAGATCAGCGCTTCTCTCACAGAGATTTATGGGTATGGCTTTGTCTAAGGCAGAAACATCACCTGCTTTGACTAAGGAGTGTGGAGGTGATACCCATTGAGAAGAGGCCTTTGATCCCAGAATACCACTGGCAGAATTGAGGCTGACAAATTTGCTGGACTGCAAACATGTGTTTTTTTGTATGAAAAAGGAAAGCTGATTCTGAGGTAAAAATGAAGACCAAAGAAGGGAGAGCCAAGAGCCATGAAGTATTGTTCTCAGTCATTAATAATTAATTAATTAATTAATNTAATTAATAATTAATCAACAAAGTTCCCATGATCACCAAACTGAATTTCAGAACTGCTATGGATCAGTACCTTTATCACTCACTATTAACATATCTTCTGATTTTCTACATTCTGATGCTTTGACATCTGGGGCCTTGCTAAGCCTGGAGACTGTCCCTTGGGGTTAGTCATTTCCTAGAGATAATAAACAACTTGCCCCTGAATGCACCTNACTTTATCTCACTTTATCTCACTATTAACATATCTTCTGATTTTCTACATTCTGATGCTTTGACATCTGGGGCCTTGTTAAGCCTGGAGACTGTCCCTTGGGGTTAGTCATTTCCTAGAGATAATAAACAACTTGCCCCTGAATGCACCTTTCAAATTCAAAGGAACCAATGCAGAGTTCACACAGAAAACACTCTGATTATAGGGCTCCTACACTCTGGGCCACCATCCCTTTACCCTAATCACCCCAGGGCCAGTTACTATACAACTAGGAAAAGCCTATACAACTCAGAATCTGCTAAAATTCTTCAAACTAGTCACTAAGCCTACATACCCTACCTTACTTATTTCTTTCCACAGAAACCACGGAGACTTTGGCTCAATGATTCCTTTGTCCCCTCTGCCTCTTGACTGACTCCGGTGCTTCTTGGTAAGGTGTATTGTGCCTCCTGTTTATAGGAAACTGTGAGCATAAACTTTTTTTTTCATGACACTCATTTCCATATTTGAGTGTCTTACTACAACTGGTTAAAACAAATACCAGATATCCTTAAAATAATTCCCTTTTACCCCTTTGAACAGGAATATCTATAGCAGTTTTCCTATGCTATCTGGCCATTGCAGATTAGGTGCTTATGAAGTAAATAATTGTCTGTTTATGATTGTATATCCACAATTCAAGTGACTTTGCACATGAGGAGATGTGCTTAAAGAACTATAGCTAAGGAGTCTCAACCACACCTAACCCTAATTTGGAAGATGATGTTGTAGGTTTTGAGCCATAATAGTATGAGACTTTGGGGAACTTAGGAGGTGACTGCATGTTGCATGTGGGCTGGACATGAATTATTGCGGGTGAGACAGCAGATTGCAATAAGATGTCTATAATTAATCCTGAATGATCTCCACTTCCTTGTATTTATGTGCATATGTAATTCCCTTCCCTTGAACATAGGTTGGACTTATTGACTTTCTTCTAATGAATATAATACAGGAGATGAGATAGTATGCTACTTCTGAGGTTAGGCTATTCAAAAGACTGTGACTTCCTTGTTGGCACCCCTAATCTTGTTCTTTCCTGGATCACTAGCTCTGCAGGAAACTAGCTGCCATATTGTGAGAGAGCCCATGGAAACACGAAGTTAATGAGTTTGGAAGCCGATCTTCTGATGTTTGCCAACAGACATGTGAAGGAGCCTGGAAACATATTTTTTATCACCAGTTAAGTCTTGAGATGACTAATGTCCAAGCCAACAAATTGACCATAATCTAATGACAGAATGAAGTAAGAAACACTCAGTGAGGAACAACTGGATTCCAAACCCACAGGAACTGTAAGATAATAAAGTTTGGTGTTTTAAGCCAATAAATGTTGGGGTATTGCTTTTTTATGGAACCATAAATAGCAAGTTCACATTTCTACCTTGACTCCATTTCCTGGTTTCATGCAAAAGTACAGATGCTTAATCTGCAAAATGTGTTTAGGAGATAAGAGGGAGTGCTCAGAAAAATTTTAATGAGGAATAAGTAATTTATTTATAGGTAACTGAATTAGTAGTTGTAAACATTTTTTTTTCTGGATTAGAAATAATCTATCTTTCAATTAAGTTTTCTGCAACTGAAAGTTTTATTTCTTTCATAAATTTTAAGTATACAACTAAAAACTTGAAAAACCCCAAAACAATTTGTTTTACTGAGAAAACCAAAGTGCCGATTTAAGTTTATTTTGATTTATAACAAAACATAACTTTTGCTTTTTTTCTTTTATTCTTTTTTGTTTTTGTGTTCTACAGAAGCTTCATGAGGAAAAGAGATCAAGACTGTCTTGTACTCCAGCTCATTTTCACTTTGTAAGACATTGTTCACCACATAAAAAGTAATAAATGTCTTTGAATTATCTTCTACACCTGCTATTATTATTGCTTATCAGTAAATTAATAAAGGAGTATGTAGGAAGACAGGATTCTGACACTGAGAACTTTTTTCTCAATAGCTTGGTGGGAATTAGTAGAGGTAGCTCATAATATCAGATTAAAATCCTACCATGTGCTCCTGATATGGAAATAAAAGCAAAAAACCACAAAAATCTAACATCACTAATGACTTTATGAAATGTTTGCTTGTTTATGAGTCAAATATTCTTTTTCTTTAGTTAAATGTTACAACTCTTGTGCATAGATATGTACATGGAACATTTTTTAAGATCTTAAATCATATTGGGGAACCTGGGTGGTTCAGTCAGTTAGGTGGCTGCCTTCAGCTCAGGTCATGATCTTGGGGTCCTGGGACTGAGTCCTGCATTGGGCTCCCTGCTCCCTGGGGAGTCTGCTTCTCTCTCTCCCTCTGCCCCTCCCCTCAACTTGTGTGTGAGTGCCCTCTCTCTCCCTTCTCAAATAAATAAATAAAATCTCTAAAAAAATAAAATCTTAAATCATATTAAATTTAGTATACCTATTATACACATACAAGAAACTAAACACCCTTCTTATATTAAGAAGAGTGTATAGATTGACTTAATATTATTGTGGCTTTTCGTATAAATAGATTTCAACAGAGAATAATCATGCTATCTGTGGGAATTCAAGTCATAAGATTTAAAACTACCATTTTTCATGGCTGGCTATACTACAGAAGAATTTGAGAGAAAAGGGACAAAATAGATCATTGAGGACAGAGTTTGCACTGCTTGCCTGAGAAATACTTTATTATTCCCTTCCTTCTTTCATATTGAGAATGAAGGGCTATTTATATATAATGTAGCCCCTACCAAAGGTAAATATCTTGGCTCGAAGTCCTCTACTCATTATGAAAATTACATGCTAGATGTTTCCTTCCCTAAGGAGCATGCTTTGTCCATGTTTGCTAATACAGAATTCTCTCTTCTCTGCTTATATAGCAAGGGTACGTGACTTCATTATGTCTCTTTCTGTTGGAACAGCTTTGTCTTGTTTTGTTTTTTGGTCTGTCTCTTTTTCTAGACTATACGTAGCTGAGGGCAACAATTGTCTTCAACAAAAACATCTAGACTCCTGCCTAGATATATTGACCAGTACTCTGTGAAATGTTCACCGAACTTGCCCTTTGGGAAAAACATGAAACACCACATCTCATCCATAAAATTAGAAGTTCATTCCAGATGGTTCAGAGTGCATTGCCATTTTCTATAATGTGACAATTAACTCATTATATTGTTCTTGTGATTTGATGCATTCACAACAAAAATTGTGAGCTATCGTTTTAAAAGAAAATATTAAATAGAAATTCATTTTACTATACTAAAGGGATGGACTCCATTTTTTGGTATTTGACACTGACAGCTTTGAGCCTCACCCCTCTTTCTTATCATTCTGTCCCACATCTAGGCAAGCTGGTAAGAAAGACTTTGGCATTGGCAAGAGATTCAAACTGCAAGTACTCGCCTGTGTGAGAATCCTCACAACACAGTAACAGCACCAAGCCAGTCACCTATGCCTGCTCTTTCCAGTCAGTTTTGGAACCTCTTTGGAAACCTGTCTTGTTCTCCCCAGAAACTCTCAATTACATAGGTAATAAACCTTTAAAATTGTCTTGGTATGTGTGTGGTGTTATTGGGCTTGGCATCAAAATCACATTTCAAGTGGGCAAGTTGAAAGAGAATCAAATGAATACTTTTGCTTTCTGAATATGCTTAGATTTAAAAAAAAGTACTTTTATTTTTAAACTTAAAATCTATGAAAGCAGTAATAAAATGTTTGACCACAGAAAAATTTAGTGGAAACCCAACTTATAACTGCAATTTGAGCTCCAGTATTAACTAAGAACATGAAGGTCGTCAGTTTGTGCATTTTAGCAAACTATGGTTCTACCCATTAAGTCCTCCTTACACTATACATTGAAATTACTGACTCCAACCAACCAGAAACCAATACATATTTTCTATTATAGATTTGGCTAATATGTTCTATTTCATGCCTATTTCAAAAACCTCTTAGCCAATTTGCCTTCATCTTCAAAGGGATATAATATACCTTCACCTGTCTATTTGTGGGTACCTCAGCAGTCTTTCACACAGTGCTTGTAGGCAAGACCTTAATGGCATACAACTTTCTCCAGGAGCTCAGATGCGACATTACATTGGTGATATTCTCCTCTGAAGACAAAGGTGTCTTTATTCATTTGATATTGTTCATGCAGGACATAAACTTACTGACAAGGAGGCTCAAAAAAGGGAATCAGCCATTGCCCCACACAACAGGCAAGACCCTTCCACCTCAGTTTATAATTTGTGTAAATTACTTGGTAAACTGAGGGCTGTTCCGTCCTTGACACTGCCAAGAAACAGCTAGTGACTTTCTCAATACCACAACTTTTCTTAGACTCTTTCTGATTTGGAAGACAATATATTCCTCATTTACCAATTTGACACAAGCTTATTTGCACTGTTACTTGCAAATTGATCCATTTTGAATGGGTCTTGCTCCAACAAAATTCTCCAAATTACCATACAACAGGTATTTCATTAATGGCCCCAGAGACTACTACTCTGTAGATGTTTTAGCAGCATCCTCTCAAGTCTTCTGGAATCTCTGGACCATCCATGATATCCATAAGTTGTCCATGAATTTCTGATGCCAGAAACTGCCCTCCTTGGCTCTGTGCTATGCACTGCTAAAGCAGCAATTGTTAACCACAACACTCGGTTCTCCTAGAAACAGAGACTACCACAAGCCCTGAACCTGTGACACTCTGTACTCAGCTGCTTATTGCCTTGCTTAGGTCATGAAAGAAGCGCCCCACAGATTCAGCAAGATCATCAAGACCCTCTTGCTATGGGATGGACCTGAAATAGGCTCTCTGGTATGTACCACTTGCAGAAGGGGAAGGCCTCTCCTGTCCTTAGTCTCTTGCCAGATGCCATGGTCCTGGACAAGCTCAGCCTTCTTCCAACCTCCTTGGTCACCTAGGAGGCCCTTAGGATCAAATGAGTCAATAACAGGGGAGTTCATATACTTGATGGAAGGCACTGTCACCATCACACAGGATGAAGCTTGGTGGACAGTTGCTGCTTTTCATTCCTTAACAATTAGTCTCAATATCTGAACCAAATTGTGGATAGGGATTGATCCTGCTTTTCAGCATGATTACAACTATGTATTTGTGTTTATATCCTTTAGTTTATCCCCCTGTTGTTAAAGAATTTCATATTCTTTTGTTAGTATTTTCTAAAAATCTATAACTAGCATAAAATATCTCTTTATAGTGCTATACATTTTAACATTTATGCTTAATCTCTTTTGACCTTGTTTTATTTTACTTGAAAAACATTGCATATCACTTTGGTGCTTTAAGTTCCTACTAATGTGTTTTTCAAAACAAGAAACACAGTGAGATATTCCCACGTATCCTTTAGATTGTCTAAAATGCAGAAAACTGAGACTATCAAATTCTGACAAGGATGTGGGGCAGCAGGAACTCTCATTCTTTGCCAGTGGGAATGCAAAATGGTGCAGCCACTTTGGAAGACAGTTTGGCAATTTCTTACAAAACTAAACATATTCTTACCATACGATCTAGCAACCGTACACCTTGGTATTTTCCCACAGGAGTTGAAAACTTATGTCCACACAAAAATCTGCATATGGATGTTCCTAGCAGCTTTCTGCCTAATTGCCCAAAATTGGAAGCAACCAAGATGTCCTGCAGTAGGTGAATGGATAAACAAACTGTGGTATATCCAAGACAATAGAATATTATTCAGCACTAAAAGGAAATGAATTATCAAGCCATGAAAAAATAACATGAAGTAACCTTGAATGCATATTACTAAGTGAAAGAATATAATCATAAAAGTTGTTACTTCTGTCAGTCACATTTCTTACCATGATACACTGAACAAATAGGAATTTTATTTAAAAAGTAATTTTAAAATAATTTTAAACCTACAAAAAATTTGCAAGAATAATAAAATAATTATTTGTCCTGAGCTATTTTAATGTAAGTTGCCAACATGCTATATATATCGTCAAGAATATCTCCTCTATAACTATAATATGCCATTGATATAAAGTGGAAACTAATATCAGATAATTCACAGAATTATTTCAAGTTTACCCATCCTCTCAATAATCTCTATTATAGTATAATAATCTATTCCAAAATGTGTCACATTTAGCTGTCATATCCTCTTGATCTATTTCAATCTGGAATACCTTAATCTTCCTTGATTTTCAGGACTTATTTTTAAAATTATAGACCAGTTATTTTGTAAAATATCCATAAATTTGGTTTGTCTAATGTTTCCCAATGATGTGATTCAGATTAGTATCATTGTATGTTGCCATGTGGCATACGCTTTTGATTTGTTCCAAATTCCACTGGGTTTCTTTCCCTTATGAAATGTTATTACTTGAATCAGAAGTACTTTTAGTGTTTCTCCTTGGAAAAATTACTCTTTTTACTACTGTAAAGTATCAGTAAGTATACTGTAATAAGTATTTTGTGGGGAGGTATTTTACCATGATGTAAACATCCGATATCTTATCAAACTTCTGTCCCCTTATTTTAGCATCCATTGATGGCACTTGGCTGAATTATTACTTTGACACCTGTCAATATTCACTACAAATCAATTCTTATTTTCACTTTTATTAGATGGCATTTTACTTAAGGAAAAGCTCTCTTCTCCATGTTTTCTCATTTATTCATTTATGTATTTCTATCAGAATGGACACACAAATTCCTATTCTATTCAATGCTTTATAATTAGTTACTATTATTTTTTAATAGTATCTTAGATTGTCTCCATTTAGGCCCGTGAATAACTCTTCACCTATACCCATCATTCTCTCAGTATGTTCTTCCTCTTAGGCATGACTCAGTTACTCAAGGATCATATTGTATATTTTGTACACCAGCCCTATAATTTACCATGTCTTCAAACAGTTTCATTACTTTCAGGGAAGAAACAAAATTAGAAACTGAGATCTGGGTGATAGGTTTGCTCACAGCTACTGAGGTGTTGCTGCTCTAAGACTCTATCAGTGAATATGCATCACATGCATGCATCTGAATTAATTTTATTATCCATCTATATATACTGAAATCTTTGAGCTATACTAATACTTTCTATTTCAATTTTCCATACGGAATTTGTTGTACTTTTTTCCCTTCACATATTTGCAAATTCCTTCCACGACAGCCAGAAATCCAGCTTCTATTATCCTTAGCATATTTATTTAGTTAGTTAATCTCCCTATACGTGAACTATCTGCCATCACTTCCCGTAGGTGATCTTCTGACCATCTACCATTCCCTTCACCACAGGTGAGCCCTCTATACCTGCTCAGGCTCCGGCATTTCACACCCTTCCACACCCTTCCACACAATGACTCACTATGCTGGGTTGCTGCTGCCACTACAACTGGCCAAGATATGTGTGCCCCAGCCCTGATGGAACTGCAATTCTGTGCCAGCTAGCTGCAACCATGCCCCCCAACCCCCCACAATACTCACCTCTACCCACCTCAGCTATGACACAGGTTACCAGGCCACCACCAGCACTATTCTGCACTTACAGGGATGCCTTTCTAACCCCACCCCCACTCACTGAAGCCCTCCCCTGCAACCTCTTTGAGCTTCAGCTTGCCATGCATTCCCCCCTGCCCACCCCCTTCCTTATACCCTCCTCACTTTGCTCAGGGTCTGACTCCTTGTGCCAGGCTGTTGCTTCATTCAATGTCTCCTATGCTGGGCCACACCTCACCCCATCTGAGGTTAATTTATATTCATTTGAGTCCACATCAGAGTTGGGTTATATTAATTAGTTGCACTGAAATGTCTCTCTCTAGCCCTCAATTTCCTTAGTTATGTAAAGTACATATTCTTGAAACTTTATCTCTGATAATTTTAATTCCTGAATCTCATTTCAGAACATTCAGAACTTCATTATTAGGGGAAAAATTAAAATATTTTTTAAACAGGAGGGAAAAAAGCTAACGGAAAGGGAAGTCTTTTAATATTATTTTGAAATTACTTTTTAAAATATGTCATAACTTCTCAGCTTATGTGTAGTCCCCAGGCATTGTTAATGCCCATGAATGCTAATTAACACTGAACTGCTTACTACAATGTTTTTCCAGCAGGCAGCCTCAAAATGTCCCATTATAGTGATTAAATATTTATTGAACTTGAAGTGTGTCCTCAACACTGTAAAGAAGGTACAGGAAAAGTTCCTACTTCAAAGACATTCTTATGCTCAGAAGTACATCAAGGCAAGATTATGTACCCGAGATTTTTTTTCTCAAATCCTATTACACTCTATCTTGTATTTATTTATGAATTTTCTTATTAAATAAATAAAAATTTAAAACAGTGTCTGTTGGAAAAATCTTTCTTGAGAGAAATTTGACAGTGGCCACCAATTACATAAAATCTGCCCATACCCTTTGACCTTTACAGAAATCTATTTTAATACTTTTTTAAAAAGTTCAACCATTGTATGTACAACCTCTATATTTAGGATTTTCAACAACAGTACAATTGTTTGAGTTGGATTATCCCTTGTTATGGGTTCTCCCATACTTCATAGGATGGTCAACTGCAGCCCTGGCTTCTATCTTCTAGATACTAATATAATCACCCACCGAGCCCCAACAGTTGCACAAGCAACAATGTCTCTAAACATTGTCAGATGTCCCCAACAAGGCAAAGTCTTCCAACCCCATTGAAAACCACTGCTTTATATATACAAAAATAGAGAATGACTGGGGACATTATAGTACATTATGTATTATTTTCATGAAGGATATTTCATTTTATAGAAAACTGTGAGTAACAGGAATCACAAATAAGTCTATGTGACAGGCAGCTAAAGTAAGTAAATAGAAATCACCAGTGGGGACTATGCTAAATTAGGGAACTCGTGACATGTGCTCCAACTAGAAGGGGCTGCTGTCCCTACATTATTACTGTCAAGTATTCCAAGACCCAAATGCAGATCTAATGTTGTTAATTCCTTTTTTAAGAAAAAACATATATCTGAAACCCTATTTTTTTAAATACTGAGAATTGATTTATATTTAAAAATAAGTTGCTAATCAATCTTTTTTGTTTTGCATGCTCTGTTACACTATTAAGTTAAAAATTATGAATTACACATAAATTTATAATTTTAACCTGAGTGATGTAAAATACACAAATACGGGAAGGAGATCAAAGTGTTTATCATTTTTCCCATGGGTGGTTGTTATTTTCATAGCAAGAGTAATAATTGTAACATATTTCTTAAATTGATAATTGAGCCTTTATGACAATTTCATGGAGAGACCAAGTATCAGTGCACATGACAGAGAAGTTGGGTGTCTAGGAATCAGCAATAGGCCAAAGAGGGGAATCCCTCAGGTTCCATAAAAGTCTAAACTTTGCTGGCACCATGGTGTTTTTTTAGCATCTGACAGTTGAAAGCCACAAAATGGTGGAAATAGGAAGTTGTTACCTACCCAGAAGAAACTGAACAGGGGTACAACAACTGCCCACCTCTCATCTCACTCTCATAGCCAAACATAAGCAGAGATGTCTGTGTGTCCAGAGTTTGACAGAAGAAAATGACTCCAAGGGTGAAGAGGCTGCAACAGGAAACTTGAGAACCAGCCCCTGTGTCACACCCCAAATAAAATCCTTACTTCATATAACACAGATCAAGCTCTACCTGCAACCATAGTACACTCCGCTTGTCCTAAGATTTTAACTTCCTAGGAAGTGGAGCCAGAAAGGAGAGGAAGAAAAATCACCCAGAGGAATCAATACTCCAGAAGATGAAGGCAAAAAAAATTCATGTAGAACTCAGGATAAAATAAAAGACCCCAGGAGGCCACTTAATATGGAGGCCCATGTGATTCACAGAGCAGGTCCCTCCTTTGTGAAGGTCCTGCTTCAAGACGTGATTTCGGCAGCAAATATTGGCATGGAAAGAAAATGTTCTTGTTGACATACAAAGCCAGCAGCATTGTAGTATGTGAATAGTCCATCTATTTTAATACGCAAACATAACTTTCACTTTTTTTCCCTTCATTCAAGTAGTTAATAGTTACAGGTTAATTCTGGAAGGAAAACAACCAGTAATGTTTTTATTAATTTGGATTTGGAGTTACATGGGCCATTGAGATCTATTGTTGAAGAATAAAAATGAAGTGGGTTTTCTGAGGAGGTCAGAAAGAGGCCTGACAAGGAGATGAAAGGCTCGCCCAACTTGAAGAGGACAATTAAAGATCTGAAGCATCAGGAGTGGTGAAGAGAGAATAGGGCTGCAGCAAGACTTGTTAGCTGGCTGCCTTTCAGTGAGAAGTGAGCCTCCTGGAAAGAACGGCTGGTCTCAGTAAGAGAGGACCAGAAGCAGCCATATAAAAAAATTATCTTGTTCGATGAGTGCAGGGAACCAGCACCAAAGTGGTGACTTAAACTGACAGTTCTCATGGGACATGTATGCCTCAGTGGTAACTTGTGTGAACGGATTACAACTTGCCAGAACCACTCCCCATTTCATTTTATGAAAGATCTCCAAAACTATAGTGCAACCTTAGGGGAAAGGTTAAATTTTTAGTCAGTGTGCTGCGTTATGGAGCTAGAAATTGCTTGAGAAAAATCCAAATGGGTACAAATTACATGTGATGCCGTCTTTTTGTTTCATTTTGTTTGTTTTTAATTAAAACAACCTATAACCTTTGGGAATTTTAGAATATGTAGGTGAAATTGATGATACTGAGGTCAATGTCTATTTTCTTATTGATCCCTGGCGGTCTGTAGACCTCACAGAAAATAAAACAATGGCTAATAAATCCTGCTTTGAAATAGAGAAGGTTTAGAATAATGAAAAAATCTATTTCTCATTTTATAATATACAGACTGTCTCACTTAATTGTATTCTGCTCCATAGCTTTGACATGGGCATTATTTTTCCTCAGCATTAGTATTAGTGGATTATTCTGCAAGAAATTCCCTTTGAGGAACTATCAAGCACTGCAGTTTTGAGAGGCTAACATTTGGCACACAGTAGAAATCAGAGATATTTCAAATAAAAATGAGAAATAAGAAACAAATGCACTACGCCTTATTTATATGGAAAATAAATGCTTTAATAGCAAACATTGCAGAGTTTATGATTTACATCTGCTCTTTAGAAAGCATTCGGCTCCTCTTTTCTGTTTCTCAGTAAGGATACCTGAGATCTGCCCTACACTGCCTAACAATAACACAGAGAATCTCTGGCCACCTTCTGATATTTCTACACGCACCTTGTTCTAGATAGATTTGAAATAGTTCCCTACTTCTGAATTGCTCCAACCCCCCCCTCCCCAGCTCCAACCGAAAATTAGTTAAAACAGTCTCCATTATGAACTAGAGTAAATGCAGCTCAGTGCACATACTTTGGGATTAGAAATGAAATCTAGTATTTCTTGTTACAAATATACACAGAGACATGTTCACTTACACATAGCCATGCAGAGATAACTGTGTGTGTATAGCATGTTTACGTGTCAAATACCACATGGTCAGTTCTTTCAATTCCTATTTCTGGCTTGCTCATAATTCCTTATATCATCCTTCCCTACTTACACATATAGAAAGAAATATTTATCTATATTTTTTAGACAAACTTGGGGAAATATCCAGAATATTCATATTTGTCTACATTATCTTCATTCAGCCTACACACTTGTATTAAAGGCCAACTTTATACCAATCCCCATTTCTCTGAAAGCATTAACATAAGGAACTGTCATCAGCTAATAATATTATAGCCCAAATTAGGTTTACTCATTTAACAAACATGTATTGTTAAATTGCGATCCTGGATCCTGATACAAACCCAACTGATATTGTCTTTGCCTTGGAAACATGCACAGTCATGTATTGGAAGGGGTCAGTTATATAAATCGGTGACTATGATAAAAATTATATGATATGCCTTTGTACAAAGAGCCACAGAGAGTAAACTCTGCAAAGGAAAGTCAAAGGGGAAATTCTATTAGACCTTCTTTCTCTATCCACTAGCATAATATGTTACTGAATTTGCTACAGGGGAAAATATTTCCCCTTCAGGATGATATGGGTCCTAACTAGATTAAAGGACATAAGTGAATAGGATAAGAGTCCAGCCTCTTTTCTCAAAAACTGATGAAATCACACTAAATCTCACAATGATAACCATGATTTACTTTTCTCAAGTGAAATAGGCATAGGAAAAAATATTTTTATGGTGCGTTCAGTAAGATGGTATGCCTCTTTTAGTATTAGTCTTATCAGAGCTGTCATTTTGTCTGTATTACCCAATTTAGAGTTCCTCCATGTGACCCTACTTGTCCATACTCTATATTGAGCAATGGAAGATTACATGCTGACCATAACCACATTTCCAGTGGTGAACTGTCCTGTACACTCCTTTCCAGCTGAACACTGAGAACATTGAGAGAGGGACAGTACGCGTGACTTCATGAGGACAATGTACTAGTCCGTGATGAATCATTCTGGGACCTTAGTTGTGTTTGGTTCTGGGGAAAAACATATAGTTTGTCACTATTGACTATAATTATTTCTTGTCTTGAGCCAGTGGTTTTGGAAGATATTTTAAGGGATAAGAATTTGTAGTAGGCATCTCCTAGTGAAGAACGCAAGATTACCTGGAATGTGCTACCACCAGATTTGCCTGATTGCTTCATCTCGACATTTAGATTTCAGCTTAAATATTTCTTTCTCCCCCAGGCTTTCCTTAACCATCCCATCAAAAGCGGTCCCTCTAAATTCTAATCCTTTCTCTTCTCTTTTTTTACATTTTTATCTGAGTATAGTTGACATACAATGTTACTTTAGTTTCAGGTATACAACACAGTGATTCAACAACTCTGTATGTTAGGCTACGCTCACCACAAGCGTAGCTGCCATCTGTCACCATGCAACACTATTACAATACCATTGGCTATACTCCCTATGCTGTACCTTTTAATTCTCATGACTTATTCACTCCATAACTGGAAGCCCGAATCTCCCATTCCCCTTCCCCCATTTTACCCATCCCCCTACCCCCTTTCCTCTGTCCACCACCAGTTTGTTCTCTGTATTCATAGGTGTGAGTCTGCTTTTTATTTGTTCATTCATTTCTTTGGTTTTTTAGATACCTCCTGTAGGTGAAATGCTAATTACTATTTATAATATTGCTTTATGTTATTTTTTCAAAACATTTATTATCTGTACTTTTGGGAATGTTGTACAGAATACCAAGTATTGATAACATGGAATAAAATATGACTTGGCATGTGATAGTAGTGAAATATTGTGTTAAATCAATATTGAACAGAACCTGCCTTAATCCAGGCAAACTCATCTCAATTCAACCATAGTGATGCACATTTATTTATTATATATATTGATAGTCCATGACAGATTTTCATCTCAAAAGTGAATAATGCTAATGAGTTGGAAACTCATGCCTGGGCCCATAGCAACAGACACTCTGAGGTTTGGTAACATTGGCTGTCTTCACTTTTTTTTTCTGTGATTTTTATAACTATTACTTTTTTGCTGGCACAAACAGTGTCTTTAAAAAATATATCTGTATTTTGGCTCACAGCTCTGTAGGTCAGAAGTCTAGTGGGCTTGACTAGGTTCAATGCATAGGGTCTCAGGCTCAAATCAAGGTGTTGGCCCTATTGACTTCTCATCTGGAGGCTCTGGGGAAAAATCTGCTCCTAAGCTCATTCTTGATGTTGGAAGAATTTGGGTCCTTCCAGTTATAGGACTGAGACCTCCATTTAATTACTGACTGTTGGCCAGGGGTTCTCTCAGCTGCTAGAAGCCACCTGCATTCCTACTTACATGACCCCCTGACATCAGCCAGCGATGGCATATTAAATTCTCATGCATTGACTCTCCGACTTTTTATTTTGCTTCTACCTGCCAAAGAAAACTCCCTGCTTTCTTTCTTTTTTCTTAAGTTTTTATTTAAATTCCAGTTAGTTGACATATAGTGTAATATTATTTTCAGGTGTACAATACAATCATTCCATACTTCCATAGAATACTCAGTGCTCCTCACAAGTGCCCTCCTTAATCCCCATCATCTATTTGACCCATCTGCCCACCCATCTCCCCTCTGGTCACCATCAGTTTGTTCTCTGTAGTTAAGAGTCTGTTTCTTGGTTTGCCTCTCTCTCTCTTTATCCTCCCCTTTGCTTGTTTGTTTTGTTTCTTAAATTCCACATAAGAGTGAAATCATATGGCCTTTTGTCTTTCTCTGACTTCTTTCACTTAATAGAATACTTACTCTCTAGCACCTTCCATGTCATTGCAAATAGAAAGATTTCAATCTTTTCTTTTCTTTTCTTTTCTTTTTTTTACAGGTGAATACCATTCCACACATACACACAAACAGATATATATCTCACATCTTTTTTTCTTCTCAGATCTAGGGTTAGGGTTAGGATTAGGCCCAGGGTGAGAGGATGTGCCTCGTATTCTGGAGTTCAGAGCCTTCTGCCCTGGGTTAGGGTTAGGTTTAGTGGTAGGGTTAGGGGGAAAAAACCCTGCTTACTTAAAGACTTGTGATTAGGCTAGGCCCACCTGGACAACCTTTAATTGTGTTTTATCACATAACCTAATCATAGAAATAAAATCCATCATATAGGTGTGATATGGACAGCAGGGGCAAGGAACCTTGGAAGCTATTTAGAAAATTAAATACCATGTAGGCTAGTACAGGCCATGCAGTCAACAAAGCCATATCATCAAAACTAATATTTAGAAAACAGTTTGAAATTTCAAAAATACTCTAATTTATCTTCATGGGAAATATCAAGATTTTATTGGACTTTGCTGTACTTGTTTATATACTGTGTGTGTATGTGTATGTCTGTGTCTGTGTGTTGGTTTGCTTTGCTTTTATTTAACTTGTTTTGCCTTTGCTTTGGGTATTTGCTTATTTTTTAAAATTCCATATAGAGGACACAAGTAACACTGTAATTTCTGAGACTGTTGCAGGGCCAGTAACTAAACTATTTACTCACAACATTACAAAATTTATTATGTATCATTTTCTTTCTTTTTTTTTTTTTTTTGCTTACACACAAAATTAAATAAAGTTGTTGATATGCTCTGCTCTAGAAGGCACACTTTGTAAGGTCAAAATATTGAATACATTATAAAATTTATAGGTGACAGAGTTTATAGATGTTGAAAAGCATTTTAAATGCTTCCAGTTCCCTATGGAAGAATGATTTCAATTTCTTCCAAAGTCCTATACTGCAAGGAATTTAGAAACATTTGCTAAATGTATTAAGCAATAACAATTCACCAGCCTTGACTTTAGAGTAGACTGATTTGATGCCTTTCACTCTAAGTTAAAAGCAGACACTGATAGGGAATTTGCTTAAATCAAAATACCTATAAATACCTCTTGTAGGTTATGTAACACAATTTAATTCTACTTATTTTTCTAATAATAACCTGACACCAGTAACCAAAGGCTTGGATGAAAACACCCATAAATTATCATTTGTGTATAGAGCAAGATAGATCGAGACTAAACATGATATCCTAAAATTTATGTTTATTCATAAACAGAGTCACAAAATAGATGCAGGAGGTTGCACCTGTTTAAGGCACACACTCTCCCAGATTGCAATTAACTGAATTTCATCATCTCCTGTAGATGAGATTTCTGCAGCAGGATGCAGTTAATTAAGTGCATTCTATGAAAATAATTAGTGTTTGTGGAATACGTAAATGGAACTGCTGTGGTAGGCGTACATGAAGATATTATATGGGGGTTATTGCATAGTCCTTCAGATTTCAGACATTACCAAGAGTAACAAGAATAAAACATTCACAGGCATGCATGCAAAAATCTCTTTATGTAGGCACAATATTATCAAATTATCCAAGTTGATTAAAGCTTCGGTGGAAAGTAAAGGTGCAATATTCAAGTGACTTCATGTTTCTACAAGTAAAATTGAAAATAAAAGAGCTTTTTCCCAAGTTACCTGAAATGTCAAGTAAAAGTGGCTTGCAAATTAAATTAACTAGAAAATTGCCTCTGTCTTTAGCAGATACAATCTTATTGTCCTCCCTCAATGATTATAAAATAAAAAATGGTCTTATTATCATCTCCCACTTTATTGTACTGCAACCAGTAGGAAACTGGATTAGTTCCTAATAGATAAAATGGTTGTAATGGGTCAAAGGGAAATTTCTGGATGGAACCAAATACAAAATTTCCGATACGTATATAATGGTCCCTTGAAGCTAACAGTTAACTAACTTACTTCCAATGTACTTTAATAGTGTATGCCAATCTTGTTTTAACTTACAGAAAATGTGATTATTAATCACAGCAAATCATAGAAAATCCAATTCAAAGAAATCAGACCTAACTTAGTGGAGGCTGTCCTAACACAGAATCTCTCTCTTTTTTTCTCAATTTCAAAAATTAATTTTACTATTTTTTTTGAGGCTCATTTTTTGGTATTATTTAAATACAAGTTAGTTAACATATAGTGTATTATTAATTTCAGGGTAGAATTTAGTGATTCATCAATTGTATATAACACTCAGTGCTCATTACATCAAGTGCCCTCCTTAATGCCCATCACCCAGGTACCCCTTCCCTCCACCCACTGCCCTCCAGTAACCCTCAGTTTGTTCTCTATAGTTGAGTCTCCTGTGGTTTGCCTCTCTCTCTGTTTTTATTTTATTTTTCCTTCCCTTCCCCTATGTTCATCAGTTCTGTTTCTTATATTCCACATATGAGTGAAATCATATGGTATTTGTCTTTTTCTGACTAATTTCACTTAACATAATACATTCTAGTTTCATCCGCATCGTTGCAAATGGCAAGATTTCATTCTTTTAGAATCTCTTCTTTAGTCGTCACTATTCTTTCCACTGTTAGACAGGTGCATTTGTGGTACAAGTCAAGTGTGCAATTTTAACCAACAGTGAATAAGCCTCGTCTCTCTTCTACATGATAGTTTCAAGTCTTTGAAGGTAGCTAACATATATTTATGTGTTAAGACAAAACCTATCATAGTACTTTATATATTTCTTAGGTAGCATAGTATCTAGATAAGTTTACCTTAACTGCTTATCTCTGACCCCACACTAACTTGCAACTGTTCCTCTTAGAATATGCGACCAACATTACTAAAACTTACCCTCCTGAGCATTAGAGCCAGGAATCTGGATGGACATGGTCTACTGATATTAGCAAATTACATGAATTTTCAAGGTCATACTGAAGATTATCTATTTAGCCAATACATAAGATGAATGGTACTTTGCTTTAGTTTGACTTCCTGGCCCTTTATGAATCCATTTTATGCTACTAGGAATTTCATGTCAGAATATAAACTCTCTATTTTCCTAACTGCATAATTAACATTCAACAAGGCTTCTAATCAAAGCATCCCTTTCTCATTAGTATAGTTCTGACAGTTTCATCATCAAGTGGCAAGTGTTCCAGCAAATTGTGTTGCTATCCTATCAGATATGTCAAGAACTTGATCTTCCTTTCCATTAAGTCAGATTAGGGACAGGAACCAATTTCCATTATGAAAATGTGACTGAAAATAAATGATGCTTTTCCAACAAATTCTTCTAATAGAAAATGAATTAAGCGCACACTCTCCTTCCTATATATTCTACATGTGCCAAGTATTTTTGAAATACTAACTGAATAATTTAATATTGATAAACTGGTGTGAAAACTGAAGGAAAAAAGTCCTTAAAATCAATTAGCTATTTGATTACAGTCAAGCTTTGAAATATTGCAAAGAAAAAAAAATTGAATCTTGGAATTTATCCATGACTATGAATGGCATAATTGTTTTAGTAGTAGTTATGGCTATTTTAGGATGGATTTTATTTACTTTTCCATTTATTACATTTGTTATATGTATTCCCAGATTACATGATTTTGTTTTTATTTATCTCTGTTTTTTTTGGTAAGTATTTAAGACTAATAACACCCAATCCCAACCATTAACGAATAAAGTTGTAATTTTGATTATATTTATATTTACAAATAAATAAACTTTAATTAATTATATTTATATTTAAATATTTTCAGAAGAGATTTCATAATGATATTTTTGGTTTACTGTCATTTTTTATTCTACATCTTTACTGATCATTAATTTTCAATATCCTGTCTGATTTTCAGTCTTGTTTCTAACACTTGCACTGTATAGAAAGAGAGTATAAATAACTTTGGAGAGGAAAAACGCTTCCGTTTGCATCCAGGTTTCTGTACACTAAAATATTTTACAGTAAGAATATCCTTGTTGTAGCATACATCTAGGGATCCATAGACCAAGATGAAGCTGATGAAAATGTAAATAAGATTTCCCAAATTAAGGAAGACTTAGGAGTTACTGCGTTTGTGTTCTAAAAAGTTCATAAAGCTATGTATTCTGATAATTTTACCTAGAACTATGAATAAAAATGGAAATAAGATCATTAAAAATTTAAGGGTCTGTGGAGCTCTTGACCTTTAGAGAGGTCAGTGGTGGTCACGTGGATTAGCTCACCATTGGACAATGTGCAAAGACGCTTCTTGAAAAGTTCAGGTATGATTTTTTACTCGTGTAGAATTTCTGAACTGATCTTAAAATGTTAAGAATGTTTGCTGCAAACACTTTGAGCATAAATTTTGCATATGCCCTATGAGTTACTTGACAGAGTTTTTCCCCTTTTCAACTTTCTAGTTTCAACCTATAAGCAGTGGCTTTATACTTTTTCAAGCTTTTATAAAAATTTTCAAAAATATGGTAAAAAAAAGGATAGTAAATTAATAAATCCATGTTTCCACCATCTAGATTCAACAATATTGCATATCGTGCTATAATTTTTTCCATTGTATGTATATTATGCACACGTGTGTGTGTGCACGTGCATATGTGTGTGTGTGTGTGTTTTACTGAGCCACTTCAAAGTAAGTTGTGACCACAGCACTTCTTTTCTAAGTACTTCAATATGTATCTTTGAAAAATAAGAATGTTATTTCACGTAAATAAAATAATGTTTCACCATGGAGAATATTAGCAATAATTCCCTAATGGCTTCTGTTGCTGAATTGAAATATTTAAATATTCCAAATTATGTCTCAAGTGTCTTGTAAAGCTTTTCTTTTCCACCATTTCCCAATGGGGATACTCAAAATAATTTCTTGGTTTCTTACTCTAGAACAGTTCTTACTTTTAACATTGACATTGACTTGTTTAGGGACCATATTAATTGTTGTGTAGAATGTTCCATATTTTGTAACTGTCTCATTGGTTTTGAAGATGTTGTTTGACTTGTTCTTTCTTCTGTATTTTCTCTAAACTAAAGGCTAGATTTAAAATTACACCGCAATTTTAATATAGAAAGACCTCAATAAATGCATCAATCAATTGATCAAAGTACTCGAGAAATTAATGAGCACAAAATATACAGCATACTTTCAGGCCAAACAAAGTGATAGATGTGTTAATGAGTTTTTTAAATACTCAATTAAGTTTAATAAAGGCAAATCAAATTTAAACTTCATTTTCTGTTTAGCTTTAAAAATTGGGTTTAAATATAGCATTGCTTCCCATAATATTGCATATTTAATTTTTTAAAAAATTCTCTAAATACATGATTAGATATACATCAGTTTTCTGATAAATATATCTGATAAATGTGATAGCTGTTTGTTTCATCATTTTATTTTTTCTATTCTACTTTATATTATTTTATCTTGGCTTATTTTTGGTATTTTCACCAATATTGAGTCCTATAATGATGTAAACTCTAGCAAAATGAGCACTGTATTCCTTGCTTGGTAACATTTTTATTTGCATAGGCATATGAGTTTTTTCAAAATATCACCTATTAAGACTGTCCTGATAAACTAATCATTAGGTATGATTTCCAGACATGTCTTTGAGTTATGAAAAGCAACCATATACATGGACAGTTACCATAAAAATTTTGCCAGTCATGCAAAAATCAAAATTAGCAAACAATAGTGTAATCACCACATGATGAGAATATGGACAAAAACTCAAAATAGTAGTGAAAAGGACAGATGAATGTATTACCCAGATGGAATATAGGGAAACCCCTTTTCCTAGGAGCAGAGGGTCTGTGAACAAAAGCATTATGGATAAAATGAGTTTTATTTTGTTCTCATCTATTTGTTTCTTGCCATTCTAGAAAGCATTTTGTGGAAAACCCATTTTGATAAAGCAAGCATAGAGCTCTTCATTGTTTTTTAAAACAGTAATCACCCAGTAAATATGAGGTGCCAAAGTAAATTGACAAAGCTCAAGTACATGAATAACTTCTATACTAAAATACAGGAAAAAACAACACGACATATGGGACCAGAAGTCCTTTGCCATTCTCCCAACTTCAGAAAAAAAATTTATTTTCTTTACCTGATTGCATAATCAAACATAAAAACTCAGTAAGTGTATGAAATACACACTCACGTAACTTGTATTTTACATTTGTTTATTTTGAAAATGATATTCCTTTGTAAGTTTCTCATTATTTTTAAATGGGATTTATGACAGCTTTCTAAAGCCAACAGGAATATACTGGAGAAAACCGAAGCTGATGAACCACCCTATGGTCCACTGCTTTACACTCACTGCACTTGTTGGCAATTTGGATGAGTTTTCAGTGGACTAACATATTTCTACCATTTTAATTTCCTGCTACAAGAAAGCACATTTGTTCTTCTAAAAGTAACACTCAGTCTCTACTACTTAACAGTGGCCTTGTTTAGACAAAATATGAGTTCAGTATCTCCTAGAAAACAAAGTTAAGAAATCAAGATTTAACTGTCCAAATATCTGCTCCATTTAACTGTCCAAATATCTAAGATTGTATATATAACATTGGTGTATAGTTTTAAAGAGTAATTCAAAACTTTATGTAAGAGCTATTGGTTCTGTGTTATATTGGTCAATTGAGATAGAGATATCAATGTCATGTTTACTGACTAAAGAGAGAAACCTTCTTGTACTCGAATTCGTGAAACGTGGATGTTCTCACAAAAAGGTCAGAAGATATATTAGTTATGGTAACGCAGACACATCCAACAATCTCTGTAGATTTAATACAACAGGAGTTTATCTCCCCTTTACACAACTCCCAGATGTTGGCATATGCCAGATGATGTTCCATGTCATTCAAGAATCCAGGCACCTCCCATAATCGGGCTCTGCTATTTTCAACAGGTAGTTTCTAGGCAGCAATGAAAAGGGAGAGGGAGGGTGAAGCAAAGCCGATCTACTTTTAATTATGCCAGTCCAGGAAACACACACACACACACACACACACACACACACACGTTAGCTCACAATGTCCGGGGGAAAAATTGGTTCAAAGCCATCCCCTAAGCGTACTAAATGTAGCCTCAGCCTGGGTAGACGTTCTCAGAAATACGTGTATGAAAAAGTAAGAAAACATGAATCCTTTTTTTTTTAAAATTTTTATTTATTTATTTGACAGAGATAGACAGCCAGCGAGAGAGGGAACAGAAGCAGGGGGAGTGGGAGAGGAAGAAGCAGGCTCATAGCAGAGGAGCCTGATGTGGGGCTCGATCCCATAACCCCGGGATTACACCCTGAGCCGAAGGCAGACGCTCAACCGCTATGCCACCCAGGCGCCCCAGAAACATGAATCCTTGATAGGCAGGTACTAGTCTCTGCTGCAGGTGGAAATTTGAAGAGATTCATAAAGTGTCAGTCTACCAAAATAATAGGGTCTCCCCCACTACCACCACCATGAAGTAAATACTCACTCCTGAAAATATGCTCATCGTTATGCTTATCAATTTCCCATGTACAGTTTTCTACTTACATTCTATTGGTAAAATTTCACAAGAATAACTTTAAATTTATTCAGTAAATATGTCATTATTATTAATTAAGGAAGATTTATTAGCTTTCTTCTAAAATGCCAGGCATTGTACATAAAAATTCATTTATGCTATTTCATTAAATCTTCACAATAACCCTAAAAGGTAAGTGTGACATTTCTCTTTGCAAATAGCAGAACTAAGGCTAGAGAATTGAGTAATGTATAGAATTGTTGAATCACTATATTGTACATCTAAAATTAATATAATGATATATGTGAATTATACTGGAATTAAAATTAAAAAAAATTTCATAAAAAAACACTAAGGCTAAATACTAGGCAAATTGTCCAAGACTGAAGTGGAGAACATGAAAATCCAACTGCAGTGGGGCAAGAGGAATAAGACATCAGGAGCTACCAAGTATGAGCTGTCTTGTGAAGTATTGAGATTTATCAAGTTACAGAGACAAATGACATGACCACAATACAGGCAGGGTGAAGGAATAGTTTTTAATATGGGAAAGTTAATCATTAATACAATGATTAGCAGAAGGCAGAAAGGCATATGGAGAGGGAGAATTTTCAAGAACATGGCAGAGGGAAGGAGAAGAAAGGTTGAACATGTTTTTATGAGACTGGGAGGGGATTGGAATCAATCCACATGGGGAGAATCCAACTTGGTCAGGCAGAGAAAAACCACTCTCCTTAAAATGAAAAGGATGGAAGGAAGGAAGTGTGGGTATCAGGGCAAAGGAGGTGATGTGTTCGGGGCAAGGAAGCCTGAAAATTAAGGGATTTTACACTTGACTGAGTCTCAAAGCTTGTGCCTTGAGCGTATGCTTTGACATTTGCCGGACTTACTGCTTGTGTTATTTGGTGGTTGTTTGTTGAACATGCCCTGTAAGATATTGCCATAAGAGCTTTAGAAAATATGTCCTGCTCATCTGTTTCATTCACATTCTTTGCTCACAGATTTGTAAATACCAGTGATCGTGAATATTAAACCTGGGGGCACAACTTAAAATGGAATGCTTTAATGTGTTTCAGGTTTAAAAATTAAATTGAGGTATAATTCCTCTTAACACAATTACCAAAGGAGGAGGTTCCTGTCCCAGGAAGACAGCATAATTATTAAATATTTTATTGATTTTTTTCATTAAAAATTGTCCTTTTTAATTGTGTTGAAATTTTTATATTTTAGTTTCATTGAAACGTTTAGTTTCCTCACTAGTAGAGTCTCTCTTAAAAGAAAACCAGAGCATGCACAAATTATTCTGTAGGTCTTGAAAAATATCTTTGTTAATAAAAAAATAATTATAGGTAACACTTACTTTGTAATAGGTATTTTATAAGTAAATTACATATGGCAGGCAATTCGCTTAATTTTTATAACTGGTCTATGAAATAAATGCTATTTTTTTTTCTATTTTGTAGATGAAGAAACTGAGGTAGAGAAAATACAATCAATGGCCTTGGAGTCTGCCTTTCCTCACATTAGATTAACTCCAGACTTGTTTCATGTAATGAATCAATATTTTTTCTTGAATAAGCTAGCTTGGGTTTCATTCTGTAATTTCCAATTTTAAAAATGCTGATGGAGTCATCTTTCAGTAATACAGATAACTAGGTATTCACTGTCCATTCTTTCACTGTTACACAGGCTTCAAGGGAATATGCAAATAATCCCCTGTGGTATGATCTTTTCCTCCCTCATTTGCTTAAATCCCACATAGCAAGAGGATTCTTCAGCACTTGGGCACAAGGGAGTGTTATTTCCCCGGACCGCTTTATAGTAGTCAAGCTTTTATACCTACATCTTGCTGTTCTGACTTCCATTGATACCAAAAATTGCTGATTAATAACTAGCTACACTCCAGCTCCCCAACTCCAGTATGTAATCTCTTCTCTGAGCTTCCATTGCTTTTGCAAAAAATACAACATTCTTTATAATACCTACTCACACCAAGACGGAGGAATGGACAGAGGGGGAGAAAGAAAAAAAGAAATCTTTGGTCTTGGCAATTAATATATCAGCACTAATGGAACTTACATTCTAGTGAGTTTACATTCTGGTTGGCTTATTTTACTATATGCAAATTTGAACATGAGAGGACATTTTTAGAGGCACTGTATTACAGTAGTAGTGTAATATATGATGAGCCAATTATATATGGATCACAGAATTTATTTTCATCACTTTGTGACTAAATTTTGAAAATTAAGGTTTTTGCAAAGAAATTAGAATACGCCCTATGGGGAAGAGGGAAAACAGAGAGGACTGGGTAACTGAGGCTAGTTCTGGCTTGACTTAAAACTGATTTGATAGACAAAGGACTTAAATAGACCTTTCTCCAAAGATACCAATGGACACCAGGTTTATGAAAAGGTGCTCAACATCATTAAACATCAGTGAAACATAAATCAAAACCACACTGAAATATCAACTCACACTGAAATATCAACTATTAGTATGCCTCTTTTAAGAAAGATAAGAAATATTGGCACGGGTGTGGAAAAAGGGGAATCCTTATATATTGTTGATGGGAGTGTAGAATGCATGTAAAATGCTGTAACCAGTACAGAAAAGAGCATGGAGTTTCCTCAAAAAATTAAAAGTAGAACTACCATATGATCCAGTAATCCTATCTCTGGATAGATACCTGGAAGAATTGAAATCTGAATCTCAAAGAGATATCTGCACCCCCACATTCATTGCAGCAATTTCCACAAAAGCCAAGGTATGGCAACAACCCAAATGTCAAATTGACAGATGAATGGATAAAGAAAATGCCGTAATATATATACACTGGATTATAATTCAGCCTTTAAAAAAAGGAAATCCTGCCATTGTGACATGGATGAATCTTGAGGATAGTGCATTATGCTAAGTTAAATAACCTAGGCACAGAAGGACAAATATTGCATGATTACACTTATATGAGGTCTCTAAAATAGTCAAACTCACAGAAGCAGAGAATCCAACAGTGGTTGTCAGAGGCTGAGGACAACAGGAAGTGGGAAGTTGTTGCTCACTGGGTGCAAAATTTCTGTTGCACAAGATGAATAAGTTCTAGATATCTACTGTACCACATAGCACTGATAGTTACAACTCAGCATGGTGAATGTTAATCTGTCTACGGTCTTGTGCTGTGTTGGTGAAAATGGAAATTAGTACAGCTGCTATGGAAAAGAGTATGGAAGTTGTTCAACATGATTACAAATAGAACTACCACATGATCCAGCAATCCCACTTCTAGTTATGCATCCAGAGGAAATCGAATCACCATGTTTAAGAGAGAGCTCCACCCCCATGTTCATTGCAGCATTATTTACTATAGCCAAGGCATGGAAACAACCTAAGTGTCCATTGAAGGATGAGAATATAGCAAAAATATTATATATATACACATATATATGTATATATATACACATATATAAAATATATGTGAATATTATATATGTATATATGTATTCATATATGTATATATGTATTCATATATCTGAATGTTATGAACATGAATATATGTATTCATAGATATGAATATTATTCAGTCATAAAAAGAAGGAAATTCTGCCTTTTACAACAACACAGATGGACCTTGAGGTTATTATGGTAAGTAAGATAAGTCAGACATGGAAAGACAAATACACTTTTGTCACTTATATGTGAAATATGAAAAACTGAGCTCATAGAAATAGAGTAGAATGGTGGTTGCTAGGGACTGGGGGCTGAGAGAAATTGGGAGATGATGGTCAAAGGACACAAACTTTTGACTGTAAGATGAATGAATTCTGGGGATGTAATATATAGTAAGATGACTATAGTTAACAATACTGTATTATACTGGAAAGTAGTTAAGAGAGTTAATCTTAAGTGTTACCACTACAAATAGGAAGGATAATTATGTGGGGGAATGGAGGTATTATCTAACCTTACCGTGGTCATCATTTCACAATGTATTCATATATATGTTGTACAACTACACTTACATGTTATGTTAAATTATCCCCATCGAGCTGGAAAAAATACTTAAAGGATATATCTTATGTTAAGTATTCTTGCCACCAAACTCACACATACACACATGTGTTCACACACATGAAAGAACACAACGAAATTTTTAAAGGTTTAGTACGTTGATTGTGGTCATGGTATCATTGGTGTTTACATATGTCTAAACTCATCAAGATGTATATAGTTCACCTTGAAAAATGCAGGAGTTAGGGGTGCAGGCTCTCCATGCAGTCGAAAATCCACGTATAACTTTGACTCCCCCAAAACTGAACTAATAATAGCCTATTGACCTGAACCCTTACCAATAACATAAACAGTTGATTAATACATATCTTGCATGTCATATGTAGTATGTACTGTGTTCCTACAATCAAGTAATCTACAGAAAAGAAAATGTTATAAGAAAATAATAAGGAAAATATATTTACAGTATTGTACTGTACTTTAAAAAGCCATATATATTGGACCCATTAATTTCAAAGCCATGTTGTCCAAGGGTCAACTGTATATTAAATGTGTGCATTTTTGGTTTCAATTATGTATCAACAGAGCTTTAAAAACTGAGTTGAGTCTCTTTAGGGTTCGGTGTCAAGTTTTGTTCTACATAGTTTCTCTCAGTTTTTTTCTTTTATTTTCACAGTATTTGTTAGAAAATATATGATTCCTTTTGGCAATTTTGGCTCTTCCTTCACAACACTGAGCAATTCCAGCATTGTAAGAACTCAGCGTTAGCAGTGAGAACAACTGGGAACTAGAACTTTTGGACTGTAATCACTCATACTGCAACCCTAAGAGAGGCATCCTACAATCCTGTTTGTCATCATGTGCCAGGCCTCTAAAAGAGCCAAGTCTTGTCATTCAGATGCTCTCAGGTGTGATGAATTGTGACAATTTACGCAGTCTATTATGTGTTAGCGAGCATCTGTTTTCACCATGTTCTACATAATTAGGCTTTCTGCCACTTTTAGGTTTTAGGTTTATTAACAACTTTCAAATCTAGTAAAGTGATATGCTCTACATTGTATGATAATTTTCTTCACCACATAACAGACGGAATCAAAGTTTCAAGGCAACAGTAATATCCCAGGGTCTATTGTCGCTATGCTAAGAAAGTCAGGTGTTTATAGACTTTCATTGTGGGGATGTGAAAATTGAGATTCCCCTTTTTTCGGAATTTTCAGAATCATAGTTTTTATGTAGTATCTATGTTTTCTATTAAAAATCAAGTTAAATTTATAACTTTTATCAAAAACACTGGATTTAATTTACTAAAGGAGGGTTTGATGTTCTTCTCTCACATGTAAGACATTATCCCTAGCTTCCAGACAAAGGAGTACATGAGACAAGCAGGATTTCTAGTGGAAGATATATCCACACTCAACAGGGAGGATACTACTTTCAGATAGTCACATGTGAAATGAAACACGATGATACAGTAAAGAAATTGTTCTGTGTGTTTTAGAAAAGTAACCAGAAAAGAATTCTCTTATGTATTAACATTTGGGGGAAAAAAACAGCAAGGGAATATCTGGGAGAAAATCATTCTTTTTAGGTGGAATAGAAAGGGCAAAAATGAAAATGAGATGTATGTACATGTTCAAGAAACATAAAGAACACCAGTGTGACTGGCCTGATTGTTGTTGAGAGGTTGACAGAATGTGGTCAAGTTCAAGGGCAAGACTTATGCCATATTAAGTCTTTTGTTGGCTTTGATAAGGACTTTTTTTATTATATCTTAAGTGCATTAAGAAGCTATTAGAAAACTGTAGTCTGAAGCATTTGGTGACTTATTTATATATAAAGTTAACTATTACATGAAGGCAAGGGAAAACTAAGGAAGCGCAGTCAAGAGTCTACTGTATTGGGGTGGGAGATGATAGTAGCCTATTATAAATGTGGAAAGGAGCTATGAAATACAGTATGTATCAGAGGTAGAGCCAACAACTTACTAATAGATTCAATTTGGTAGGAGAGGGGAAATGGAAAATTAAAGGGGAACCTTGGGTTTTTGGTTTGAACAAGTGGGTAGGCATAGTTCATTTTTGCTGTGATGGAGAAGTCAAGGGAAAAAGAGATTTAAAAGTGAATACATAAATGAATGGAACCACTCTGGTTTTATATATCTTAGCAAAACCAATTCAAGATGTAATCCTCCCAGCTTCCATTTGAGGGTAACTAAATTTAAACCATACCAACTGCCATAGGTTTATGAACCTAATTATGTTTTTGGTCTAGAATAACAAGAAAATTAGTTAATACATTCAGCGCAGTTTCATGGTAAAGATAACTTTTCTCAGGTGACACATCACCTTGTTAGGAGCTATTGATTTTCTCTGTTCTAATGTTAACAGGGACAGAGGAGCTGGCATTATTTCTAAAATTAAATATTTAAAACTTGGCATTTCAAAGAGTATAATTTCCTACTTAAGGATAATAATAAAATGTTCCCAACTATTTCAATGCACTTAAACTGAAGAGAAGTAATTATCATTGATAGATCAAAATGAATCTGTTCCTTTTATCTTAAAGATTCAAAGATGCCTTTGCAGTATCTTCAACCTCATGGAAATCTCACCTCCACCTTGTTTTAAAATTATAGAAATAAATATATGCATAATAAGAGTATAAGGTAAGCAGTGTAATAATAATATAAGCAGCAGAGACTACGGATTGCCACGTTATTCTTTCTTGAGAAAACAGAAGCCATTATGACTGGAGAAACAGTTGGCACATAAGATCTACCAACATTGTTGAGTGATTTAATATGTAGTAGATAACATTTCAAGGAATCTTTAAAGCATGCTTGATTTTGGTTTTTTTTTTCCTATGAATTTGCAACCTGAGTCATATAATTTATTCATGTTAAAAATATACATTAAACACAGTTTCACATATTTGGCAAGAATGTGTACCTGCATTCTTCACTATGTTTATGAGAAGCAGAATATAGTTAGTTTGGCCAATCTTCAAATAATCAGAGCTAACTCCAAGTAGGAGGCATAATTTGGGGAGTTGTTTGCATCTTGGAAGAAAGCTAATTTGTTGAGCTCTAGGAGGAAAGTAGAAGAATACATGATTAAAGGGGCGCCTGGGTGGCACAGCGGTTAAGCGTCTGCCTTCGGCTCAGGGCGTGATCCCGACGTTATGGGATCGAGCCACATCAGGCTCCTCTGCTATGAGCCTGCTTCTTCCTCTCCCACTCCCCCCTGCTTGTGTTCCCTCTCTCGCTAGCTGTCTCTGTCAAATAAATAAATAAAATCTTTAAAAAAAAAAAAAAAAGAAGAATACATGATTAATATATGACTAATATATATTATCATACATGTTTGGTTAAAAGAGAAGGATGGCTTTGGATATGAAGAGAAGGAAGAGTCTAGGCAACAGAAATTATATTTCCTGTGTGTGAATTAGCGAAGATTTCTAAATTTGGGAGCAGGATGGGTACTAAAGATAGAAATTCAGCATAGAGAGAAGATCAAATAAAAAAAAACCTTAATTTTAACAACTGAGCAACAACTCTAAGAAATTATTAGTATTGAAGCAACCAGTCAGGGTTATCAAGTAAATTAGGTATTGGAAGGGCATTTCTACCAAGTCACTTGCATTAGTATAGAGAATGCTGATTAAAAGGAAAAAAAAAGAGAAGTTATTTTCATAAAGTTGAATCATAAAACAGTATGCAGTAGAGTAGGAATAACCTGGAATGTTCCAGGCAGAGAGATCTGAAATGACAAAATCAGAGGAGAATGAAACTGAAAGCTTTATAAAAATCTACTTGAATATTTAAATCAAGAGATGAATTGGCAAGAGAAAAATTTAGAGAAGTAGGAAGGGAACAGTTCATAAAACCATAACAATAATAGATAGCATTTATTTTATGTAAATTATTTTCTAAAAAGTTTAGCAAGTATTCTAAATCTATTAGCTTATTGATCTTAACATCCTAGTGTCTATAGCTGTTGGATGCATTCTGTGTGTGTGTGTGTGTGTGTGTGTGCGTGTGTGTGTGTGTGTATGGTAAAATTATTTGTTAGCAATGCTGTTGAAAGCTTTTGCATCTTGGGTAGGTTTCTTATTCTTAGTCAATTATAGATTTACAGTTATATTCATTGCTTGTTCTGTCAATTATAGAAATAAACATGAAAAATCACTCATTATGAATACATTTTGTCAATTTAAAAATATATTAATGTAATTTTCTTTTAAAATAATCAGATACTATATCATCAGATACATACACATTTTAAAATTATTGTACAGTGAACCCTTTTATTTATAATAATGTTCTATGAATATTATTTTATTTAACATTAATAAAACAATTCCAAAATTATTTTGTTTATCATTTCCTGGGTTAAGTTGTAACTTTGTTTAACTTAAAATGCGTGTGCATGTTTTATCTTTGTCTCTTGAAAACAGCATATACTTGAAGTTTGCTTTGTGATAATCTTTGTACTTTTTTTTAAAGATTGATTTATTTATTTGAGAGAGAGAGAGAGAGAGCACAGTAGGGGGAGTGGGAGAGGAAGAAGTAGCTCCCCAAGTGAGCAGGGAGCCTGATCCCAGGACCCTGAGATCATGACCTGAGCTGAAAGCAGATGCTTAACTGACTGAGGCACCCAGGCACCCCTAATCTTTGTACTTTAATCAGAGAATTTAATCTGTTTACAGTTAATATAATTTTTCATAAACTTTTGATGACTATCATCATATATTATACTTTTTTATGTCTTGCATGTTCTATATTTCTTTTTCTCTCAATTTTGCCTTCTTTTGGGTTTATTAATCATTTATTATTAATTTATTATTAATCAATTTTATTATTGTTATAATTATTATCATCAACTCTTCAGTAGAAGTTAAATAGCCTCTGTACAGTTATTTAGTTTTTAGGGGATGATGTCACAGTCTGAAACTGAGCTTTTTCTTTTAGTTATGACTCTGTCTTTAGATTGCAAATGTAAGTAGTTGAAATTCTAATAATATTCAAGAAAAAGAACAGTTAAGCAACAATTCACAAAGTTCAATTTAGCAAACTATGAAGGAGACAGACTTAATTTATTTATTCTTTTGGATCCGATTTCATTACATTTCCAAAAGAACGCTGAATCCAGGGGGGAAAAAATGACTAGTCTAGATAATTAAGGCATGCAGTCCAAAAAATTGGACTTCTGTAAGGACAGAAGTGTTTTATACTTGTGTTCAACACAATCACCATTAGCACTTGAAATGTGACTGAAACACTGAATTTTCAATTTTAATTAATTTTAATTCAAATAGCCCATGTGCCTAGTGGCTACCATATTGAAGGGCACCTGTTGAGAATCTATCCCTAAATCAAGTCAAGTCATAAATGAACTAATGCTTAGCACCATAGCCTCTTGCCACCTAAAGAATCAACTTGAACAAACTGTGACTTTACAAGATTCAAAAGACAAAAATATTGAGAAATAAAAAATTAGTCTTTGCTGCAGATCCTACTTAAAAGGATGTACAGTGTTTTACACATTTCTTTCTCTCTCTCTGATAGTCCACAGTTGAGATTTCTTCCTGGCACATTATCAGGAATAAGAGTGCTATTTTGAGCAACTAGCATCTTTTAACTTATGAACACTGTGATTTAAATTTTATGATTTCCTCTTGCCAAAGCCTGATACTAGCCTCAAAAATAAGATTCTTTTAATGATAGACTTAAAAAATCAGTAATACAATGTTCCTAGTAATTGATCCTAAACAGGACTGATATCTTCAGATACAGTTGAGAATGTAAAAAAGGTTTAACATTAACATATAATTTATGAGGAGCATGAAACTGAAGAATTTTAAGCAAAGAAGAAACTGGATAATGCAATCAAATCAATGTAACCTCATAAAGCTTTCCATCTCCCACCAAGCCTCACCAAGTTTAGCATGTTTTTAAAAAGCAACATCCTACCTGTAGAAAATGATTGTTTCAATTTAAGAAATTGAATTTTAAGAGCAATGTGAAAATAAAATAGTAAAATTATAAAAATTACAATTGATTTATTAAAATCTAATTAGGGCACAATGTGAGAAAATATAAAAGATGATATTCATATTTTCAGAAATGGCATATGGCATAAAAGAAAATAAAATATTATTACTATTATCAATATAGGAACCAGCCTTTAGGACTTTAAGAAAATCACAAGAGAGGGAAAAATAAGTTGTGTTGGAGCTGGTTCATTGGGGTGTAGCGGAAAGAGCAAATAACATGTAGTCAGAAAAAGTAACTGAAGATTAATTTCCATTATGTGCTGGTTGCATAACCATACACAGTTCAACATAAGCCTTGAATCTGAGTTTATAGGGCCTTAAAATATAGCCACTGCTTTCTAATCTTAGACTTCTCTATGGAAACACCCTGGGAAGTTAGGGAAGAAGTAAAAAATACTATATCATTTGCTATCTATCTATTAGACATGGTGCTGCATTTTATATACCCTTGTTTACCCTCACACGAAACCCACAGAGCTAGCTCTCATTACCAATGTCTTTTTTTTTAAATAACAGCTTTCTTGAGATAGAATTCATTTACTATATATTTAACTATTTAAAGTGTATGATTCAATGGTTTTAGTATAGTCACAGAGTTGAACCACCATCACCATAATCAATTTAAGAACATTTTTTTATTACTCCTCACCCCCCAAAACCCATACCCATTAGCAGTCCCTCCGTTTTTTACTCCACTCCCACCTCCAGCCTTAGGCAACCATTAAGCTATTCTTGTCTCTTTAGATCAGCTTATTTTGGACATGTCACTTAAATAGAATCATACCATATGCAGTCTTTTATGGCTGGCTTATTTCACTTAGCAAGTTTTCAAGGTTCATCCAGTGGTAGCATGTACCGATACTTCATTTATTTTTATTGCTTAATAATATCCCATTGTACGGATATTCTACATTTTATCTATCCATTCACCTGTTAATGGAAATTTGGGGTTTTTTTTCCCCACTTTGGGGCTATTATGAATAATGCTTCTATGAACATGTGTGCGTGTTTCCCTTTTAAATTCTCATTTTCTTTGGGCAAAGAGAATAATGCTTAAGTAAACTTCAGTGCTAAAAAGGGGAAAAGAAGACCTTGCCTTTCTGTTCTGAACTAACTCCTATCAAAATGTTTTCCAATCTTTTGGAGTTGCAACTGTCGTCATTCTGAAAATCAACTCGTTGAGTTGAAAGCTTTTAGGGATAAGAACCAATGTCGTCCCAGCGAACATTGTCATAACCTGAGTGGGAGGGAGAGAGGAGAGTGCAAAGCAGTGTAGATAATAGAGACAGGTCCTGGGAGCCACACTCATGAAGGAAGTTGTGAGGTCTCTGCAACAAACAAGCATTGTCTATTCCAATGCAGGGTTGCTAATGTTCTGCTACAGAACACAGAGCTTTGTGTTTCTCATTCCACTCACTGGCAGCAAATTTTGCTCCTTGTCATTTTGGATTGTTATAAAAATGTGATCCTTCCCATGATAAATCTAAGCATGTCAATCATATTTTATTAAACTTAGCAGCAGCAATATCTCCTAGCATACTATCAGTCCATCTCTATTTAGGATTATTATTTTTTTTTAACCATGGGTTTTGAGTGATCAGAAAGCATTAGAGCTCTATATTTGTGTGACACTTCTGGAACCTCATATTTCCAAATGTAATATGCTGTATCATGTGAAGCAAAGTTAAATAGGGAATGAATTTATTCATGAGGGAAAAGAGGTTGGGGTAACTTGCATAGTTCATGCAATCTAGAGTTAAATAAGGCTAGAAAGGATGCAAATCCATGGTAAAATGCATATTGATGTTTTTGTGATCAGGTTATGAAGAATATTAGTTTTGTTTTTCAGCACGAAAGATTTACGTGAATTATGGTAAACTCCACTTGAGGCTTTAACTCTTACCTTCCAGATTTTTTATACAGTGCATGTACAATATTTTCTGTTGTACACTCACCTCTCCTTCCTTAGTTTTGTTCAGTTGTATCTAATTATAATAGTATTGTAAATAGTAATCCTAATAAATATTGCACAATTAAGATGTGCCAGGCACTCTACTAATCTCTCTCAGTGCACTGTTACTTAGTATCACTAAGTTCAGTGACTTAATGCTGTTACCCATTTTAAAAATGGGATAATTCAATATTAAAGCAGTTAGCAACTTACCCAAGCTAGTAAATAAAACCCTTATGAGATTAGCTCTATTCTAACCAGTTCCTGAGCAAATTCTGACTGTGGATATGAAGAGTCTTTTAGGAGTTTCCACCTGGCAGTAGAAGGGATCTAATATGATGGCACTGCTGTTATCAAGAACCAGTATATATCACATTCTATTATAATTACCTAATTATTTGACTGTCATCCTCCAATAGATAACATGTTTAGGGTGGACACATTGTTCAACAATGCATCCTAGAATTGAGCACAGTAATGATGCTCATTAAATATTTACTGACAAAACAAGTTAAAGAGAAGTACTGATGAAGACATGAGCTAACTCATGTCAATTCTATCACAACCTGTCCTTCCCAAGTCGTGTTGCTCTTGTCCCTCTAATCGGACCTCTGTATCTCATAAGACCTTATTTTCCTTTTAGTGCCCAATTTCCCACCAGGACTGCATTTCTTCCATAAGCCCAGGAAACCAAGGTAGAACACTGAAATTCTGTGGAACACATTTCAGATCATGTACCCTTTAACCTCAACCATTGGTTGAGATCCTGCTCCAAAAAGAAATTAACTTAGAATCAAAAACAGAGCCCTTCAAAGTTGGGGTATCACTGATATTTTGAATCCCCTAACATCATTCATCTTCTACCAATTTGAACCAAGACCAAGTTCACTTGATTCATCTAGATATCTGTGTTTTATTTCTGGTCTCCATACTTTGGTGATTAATTCTATTTCAGTTGAATTCCTCAGTTCTGATCTTATTCAGTCTCATTTCTACTTTCACCAAAGTTCACAAATGTGGTCTCAGTACTCAAACAGATAAGAGTAATATAAATTTTCAAGTACATTTAATCTCTGTGCTGAAAATAGATCAGTATAAGTTGAAAAGATCTGTCCAAACTTTATCAAGCTTTAGAAACAAAGTGAATTTTACACTTCACTTTTCTTTTACACTGCTTCCATTGAATTTAGAAGTGGTAAATTCAAGACAGTAAATTTAAAAAATTTAATGAGTGAATGAGTTCTATTACTAAATTTTAAGAAGTCAACATAATAATTTGTAACCGACTTCCCTATTTTTTTCTACTTAATATTTGGGTTTAACTATATTTTAAATTCCTGAATAAATTTTATACTATACGTGCAGCAAAGGTCCAGTTTGCTGATATAATGAATGAAATGATGGACATATTCTCAGTTGAGAATGATTCTGTATATGCTCTTAAGATTTATTCAGGATACTTAGGAGTAATTGAACAGAGAGCAAAAGAGAAAATTTCAAAAACTAATATTCTGCTAAGTGAATTTGTGTACACCAATATATGTGTGTGTTTGTGTGTTTGTGTGAGAGGCAGAGATGGATAGAGACAGACAGACAGAGATGTTTGTATATGCAGAGTAATTCTTGCTGTGAATTAATAGTGGAAATTAAAGGGTAATATAACACTTTAGAAACATTTTGCTGTCCATTATTTTAAACTAGTATTTTTTGGAAATATTTGCAACTCCTTTCAGATAAATGAATAGAGATTAAAGTGACTTAGAATCTTCATATTATAATTTATTATTCATTTCAGAATTTATTGTTTTCGGCAGTGACTTTATGTTTTATTATATGAATTATCATAGGAACTAATTTAACTACCATGATATAGAAACCAGTTCAAAAATTAAGGATTTAAGGATCAGTAAAATAGTTTCATTTCAGAGGCCTTATACTTTTACTACTCTACTCAGTGAAGACACAGAAAACAGATGATAGAACTCACCCTCTCAATTATATAGAGGCTAGAATGTAGAATCCATAAGATTAATTAAAGATTAATGAGTCTTATGTTACAGCATCAATATATAAATTCTACTAAGTACAGTATTATAATAATTGCTATTACTGTAAATTCACACAACTCCTATTTACAATAAAAAGATTTGAAATAATTTATGTAAAACAGAGCAAAAACCTCTATTTAAAAAAAAAGATTAAAAACAGAACCAAGTAATAAATGAACAGCTTATGGGAGAAGGGAATGATTATATTCCGAAATCTATGCTAAAGCACATTACTATAACTTAATGAGCTTCCCAAAAATCATGTAAAGTTATAAAAGAGGTATTATTTAGTTTTTTTTCATTTAATGTAGCATGTTAATTCATTAGGAAGCCACTGTACCATTTTTGACCTCTAAAAAAATTTGTTTTATGGTCCATTGTTTAAGTTGCTATTAACCATAAAACAAATGCCTCTAATCCTAGTGGTTTATTGTTTTAAACAATATGTGTTTATTTAGTTCACGTATCTGGGGGTTTCCTAGAAATAGTTAGATGAAAGCTGGGCTCAGTTGAACAGTGTTGCTGATCTTGGTTGGGTTTGGCTGCCTAGCCTGCATGATTGTTCAGACGCTTTTCAAGGCTTTTCAAGGCTATACTTATACTATGCTTCCTAAAAGCCTGTTGACCAAAGCAAATAAGATGGTTGAGCTCTTAGTTGAGAAACGGCAACCCTCCTCACCTCACCCCCAAAGTGAGAGAACATTATACAAAGATACATGGGGAAAAGTACTGATGTCTAATCCTGTTACTGTCAGGGAATGGAGAATTGTAACAGTAATTCTTCCACACAATCTTATCCAGCCATTCAATCAACAGATAATTTTTTAGCAACTTTTATATGACAGGATCTATGTAGGAGCAGGGGATACAGCTGGAAACAAAATGCAAAAATTCTTGGCCTCTCATGAGTAATATTCTAGGGGAGAAAAACAGAAACTAAAATCTACAAATAAAATACGTAACGCACTCATTAGATCATGACAAATACTGTAGCAAACAAGATAAAGCAGGGAAAGGGAATAGAGAGCCTTAGGAGACAGTATTTTAAATAGGATGGTAAGAGAAAGACCTAGGGAGGAGGGGACATTTAACTAAAAATCCAAAGGAAGTGAGGGCGCTGTCTACACAGATAAATTAGGATTTCAGCTAATCAAGAAAGCAGGAAATGCAAGAACCCCCAAACTGAAGCCAGTCAAGTTTTGCAAAGAAGGCAATGAGATCAGAGTGATAGTGAGAAAAGCATCTGTTGGCTTTATAAGCCACTGTAAAGACGGTGACTTTTGCACTGAGTGAAAGCAAAGGCAATTACAGATCTTTGTGACAGACTTAAGTTTTAACAGGCTCATTCTTCCTGTTTTATTGAGAACAGAGTGTAGGCAGGAGAGAGGGAGCAGAGAGACTACTACAATAATTCAGACTACATAAAATGGTGACTTGGAGCCTTGGGCCAGGGCCATAGTGGAGGAGATGGCAAGAGATTACTCAAATCTGGATTTATTTTAAGGGAAAATTTTTGTATTGACCGAAAGATTGGATGACAGATAGAGGAGAGAGGAAGAGCTGTTTTCCAAATTTTTGGTCTGAGCAACTATGACATAGAAGTGACTGTTCACCAGACATGGAAAGGATATAGAAACAGCTTTTGGTGATAACCAGGAGCTTGCTTGTAGATGTGTATCAAAGTGGAGATATCAAGTAGACAGTCATACATATAAGCCTAAACCTTGCGGGGGGAGGTGTGAGCTAAAGATATGCATAGATGAGTCATCAGTATGAAGGACGTTTAAAGTCATATACAGCATGACTCTCAAATACAACTATATCAATATATTAATCCATTAAATGTAAATAAATATATATTATTCACCAACTATTTTTAAGATTTTCCTAGGCTCAGAGTGCCAATACTATCTAGCATACTGTCTTAAGAGTTCTTAGACATCATATAAGGTATTCATAATGTTTTCTTAAGCCTCAACCAAATAGCTTGGGGTTATGGAAGGATTTCTGGCAAAACAGTGGAAATAAAGATTAAGTAAGATAAAGCTACAAAAGCCAAATAAGAGGAGCTGAGAAAAGATAATGATGAGCTGAGGAATGAATCTCACTGAGCATGGAGATGCCCAAGGCTCACCCCCAACTCAGATGATTCCACGCATAGGTTTGATGATCCAGTCCCAAATGGTCTAGAAATAGTCGAACTTGAGTCTAGAGTCTGCATACAACAAGATCTAAACTCAAGCCAGGCAGGACTGGGGGTATGCAAATCTGACAACAAGGGCAAGTAAGCCACAGCAGGAACAGGGACTGATTTGGCAAAGGATTCCAGAAGGCACCATTAGAGTCACTTGAGAGACATCTTAAAATCAGTCTCACGAAAACAACTCTATTCTAGTCTCTCATTTAAAGTTCAGCCTCTAAAACACTAGAGATTTCCCTCTGATTGGCCTTTCTCTAATTCCAGAGAGCTATGATCTTTCACTTCTATTTAAAAAGCTATAATACTTTCTTGCTCCCACTTCAACAGACAAGCCAGAGTAGCAGGGACCATTAACTTGGTGTGTGTTTTACAGATAAATAAGGATTTTGAACTAATCTGTATACAAGGATATTTGGTCAGGCCTGGAGATTTAATTGAACTTGCTATTCATTTACGATTAGCTTGTTTTGTTTACTTTCTTATACCATTAGCAAACTTATTAAAAAGGAAATACAAATAAACTTTTTGCCAATTACATAAGAAAATAATTGGATTTTATTAATCCAGGAACTCAGGCAATCAATTAAGGCAAGGGTACTCTGATCTCAGTCACCTCATTATTCTTCATGCTAATTAATCACAAATACTAATGGGTTGCTTAGAAATGGGATGCTTTATTCCTTTAGACACATATAAAAGCTCTTAAAGTAACAATGTTTGTGTCTTTGAAAAACATTATGTTTTTACTGAATGGAGTATTTGCTTTAAAGTAGAAAATTTCATTCTGAGCTATGATAGTGGGTTCTTTATAAATTATTGTTAAATTAATAATTTAACCCACAAATTAATAATCTTTTCAAGTTTAAAATCTAGTAACAATGCCAACTGGATTAGGAACTAAAAAGAGCACAATATATTAAGTATAGGCTCAAGCTCCATCTGTTAAACTAATTGTTTCTAGGGTAGTAAGTAGGATTTTTAGCTTCCCTGAGCCTCAGTTTCCTCTGTTCCTCTGTTACAGCAATGTCCCCCATTCCTGTAAAATGGGTTAGTAATACTAGCATTGACCATGAAGAAAGGGAAAATGCAGTAATGGATATAAAATTCGTGGTGCATGTTGGATCCTCAATAAATGTTACTTTTTTCGCTTCTTCCTGTCCCTTTCTCTCACGAATTCAGTATTTGCCCCTCCAAGTCATAGTTGATAGTGGATTCTTTCTGGATTTTATCTCTTTAAAACGATAACGTTGTTCCAAGCTGGTCCATGCTTTCCAGCCATTCTGTATACATCAACCCATAGGGGAGCTTAATTGTACTGAGGTAGAAAAGACAAAACCAGCCTGCCTGAGCTTGCTTGGTAGGCAAAATTTCACTACCCTTATATAATGAGCAGGGTTGGTCATGCTTTTTCAAAATCATTTAGCCTAACTTATATAAGATTGGAGTAATTATTTCTAAAAATTATTTCTAAAAAAGCTTGTAAAATTATCTGTGTGGTATTTATGCAAGTTCCTGTGTCGATTTCGTTATTTTAATTTAATCAGTAAATTTAATGTTGTTTTTAAAAAATATTAACTTGTTTGTTTCTAAAATTATGTTTATTTTTTTAACTTTTATATCTGGGTTATGTCCTTCACCAACTTCTGTTTGGTTTTTTATTTTTCTTATTAGTCATATATGTAAAGTGTCTTTTTGGTCTTACTAGTTTTAAACTTTCTTTTTATTACTGGTTTTCAGCAGTTTGATAATAATGTATCCTGCTGTAGTGTTTTTTTTTTTATGCTTGGGGTTTGTATATAATTTAAAGAAATTTGGAAAACTTTCTGTTATTATTTTCTTATATATTATCTACTTTTTGCACCTTCAGGAAAAAAATTATTCATCTGTTAGAATGAAAAATGTTGTACAACTCATTATTCTATTAACTATTCTAAAATATTTTTCTCTGTGCTTTATTTTTTATAATTTTATTATTTTCAATTGTATTGATCTTTTATGTGGCTTTCAATTTTCTAATTCTCTTTAGCACATTTTTCACTTAACAGATAAAATTTTTTTCAGTATAATTTCCAGTTTTATAGCTCCAACTTTTCCTGATGAAGTGCATGTTTTTCTTTCCATCCTTGAGTATATTCTAAGGTTTAAAATAACTATTTTGAAGTTATAGCCTTCTAGTTCCATCATTTTTTCATTTCTGGTCTGTTTCTGTTGATTCATATTTCTCTCGATTATGTATTACATTTCTCTGTTTCTTTGCATGGCTTGAAATTTTTAGTTGAATGTTGGACATTACAAATTTACGTTTAGTGTTTATGTTGTTATATTCTTTTAAAGAGTGATGATCTTTATTCTGACACACAGTTAAGTTACTTGAAGATCAGTTTGATTACTCTAAGACTTGTCTTAAAGCTTTATCATGGTGAGTCCAGAGTAGCCTTCATTCCAATCCTAATATAGGCCCACTAGTAAAGTGAAACTCTTCTGAAGATTATATCCACTGATATATTGGATATTTCATGCATATTTAATACACATATATTTATATATGTTTAATATATTTTGAAGTTTATCTAATCTGGTTGATAGAAACATGAACTGTTTCTCCCCTTGTGTGAGCCCTGGGCATTGTCCAGTCTATTGCTTTCTACTGTGTTTTTAACTTACTTTGGGGATGTTCCTTTCTTGTATGTGTTGTTCAACACTCAGCCAAAAACTTAAGGGAGTTCTTTGAAGATCTGCTAGTCTTTCCCTCTCTCTCTCTCTCAACCTCTGTCTTTCTGTATTCATCTGTATTCAGCATCATTGATTCTAGCCACTTCTCCCTCCCTAAATACCAACCCTCTGTAAGTCATTGAGACCTGGAGTCTTTGGGGAATCTCACTCCCTGTGCTGTGATCTGGAAACTCATTCTCTGTGGTAAACTGGAACAATTTCAGGGCTTACCTTAGATGTTTCCCTTACTCCAAGCATCATCCAATGTCTGAAACTAGTTGTTCCATATATTTTATTCCGTTTGCTACATGATTATGGTGAGGGGGAAATGCCTGCAGTAGTCAATGTTTCATAGATGAAGATAAAAGTGATTTATTTAATATTAAATTAGACACTATTAAAAATAATATACACACCTATGAGTCTACCACTCACATGGAACATCTAATTTGCATACTTGCTTCAGATCAATCTAACAAAGGAGTATTTCATACCGAAACATAAGTCACATAAAGATTAGAACATAAAACATGAATACAGCTTGGTTAATTTTGACAAATTATATTCACCTGTGTGTAACCAGAACCTAGATCAAGAAATACTACGTTACCCTCTCTGTCCCCTTCTGTCAAAATACTCCCTGCTGAGGTTAACAGCTGACTATTAACAACAGAGATATTTTTACCTTTATTTAAATATTTTTAAATATTTATATTTTTATAATATACCTTTATATAGAAATTTCTAAATTTTATATAAATGGAATCCTACATTTCATATCATTTTATATGGGGCTTCCTTCATCAAAAATATGTTTGTGGCTCTTTCTGCCTCCAGCCGCCCAAGCGAGAGGAGCTGAAGCTATGTCCACCCCCTGCAATGGATGGTCCAGCACAACTGCTCCAGTTTCCTGATTGAGAGGAACAAGCAGACATAGAGCAAAGAGCCCAATAACCTGAAGGTGCACAACTCTTTCTGCTACAATAGGCTGATCAAGCACAAGGCTGGGGGTATGGAGCCTACTGCGGAAGGCAAAGGTGTCGTTGAGGTCACGAAACAGAGATCTGGCCAGAGAAAGTCTGCCACCTCTTACAAGCAGATTACCATTACAAGAACGCCCAGGCTCTCCTCAGCGGCAACTGAGACATGATCCACAAGAACAAGGACAGCCCAGATCTGCACATGGCCACTGTTCATAGAGCCAGCGCCATCCTATTGAGCCAGAAGCCTATGATGCAGAAAAGGAAGCACCCCCCAGCACCCTGAGCTCCTGAACACCTGCTCCCCACCACCAAAGTAATAATGAGGTCAACTACCTAAAAAACAAAGCAAAAACAAAACAAAAAAACAGTTTGTGGAATTCATCTATGTTAAGTATAATAACGCATACATTTATTTAATGATATACAATTATAATTATTCCCTATTAAATACAATATAATGTGTAATCATTCTCCTTTAGTAGACATATAGGTTGTTTTGAGTTGTTTTTTTTTTTAAACAGTGAGGTTGCTATGACTATTCTTTTAATATGTTTACAGTGGACATAAATGCACATTTGGGGGCACTTTGTATCTAGGTGTGGAACTATTGGTATATTTCAAGTCATTTTTAAATAAATGAAATACTGGAAGTAAAACCATTGCCCCTTTGTTATCATGAATTGCTAGAAACTCTTTATGGGCATATTTTAATATATTGAACTATATGTGCAGTATTTACATGTAATACTCTATAATATTGTTTAATAACCAGATGAATGGTATATGATTTTGTTCTCAGTATCATATTTATTCATTCTGTTAGATTTAGGTTGTGCACGTATGCTTCTGCTGACACCACAACATAATTTCGGAACATGCTTTCTTGACTGCTTTTTGGAATAGATTAAGTAAATTCAGAATTATCCATTCATTGAAAAACTTGTACGCATTCTCTCATGAAATCTTTAAAGCATTTTTTTTTTTAATTTTGGCAGAGGATAGCTTTGAAAGTTGAAATAGTGAGTGAAGATAATGGGGAATTGTTAAAATATCATTTTTAAATATTCTCATGGCAATTGGATAGATTTTTCTCTACTGGGTCAGCCTCAGCATTTTACTTATTCCAGTACATCAATCTTTAAAGTATTAAAATCTATTAAGGTAAATTGAGCAAAGAATTACCCTATAATTCCAATTTTTGTATTTGAGTTTATATCCCTGATCTCTCTTCTCATGTGAAATTTTGCTTTCTCCCTCTATTGTTTTTATTTTTTAAAGATTTTATTTATTTATTGACAGAGAGAGAGACAGCCAGCGAGAGAGGGAACACAAGCAGGGGGAGTGGGAGAGGAAGAAGCAGTCTCCCAGCGGAGCATGGGGCCCTATGTGGGGCTCGATCCCAGGACCCTGGGATCATGCCCTGAGCTGAAGGCAGATGCTCAATGACTGAGCCACCCAGGCGCCCCACTTTTTCCTTTTTGAAATTAAATATCTGTACATTTATTCAGAGCAATGTTGCTCAAAACAGCAGCAGATTGTAAAGAACCCAAATTTTCACAAAAGACAATAGCAAATAAATTATGGTACTTTCACACATTGGAACATGCCACCACTCCCACACCGCCACCAACAAAAAAAAATAATGATGTCAATAAGTGAAGAAAAGAAAATTTGTAGCTGATGTATGCAATATGCTATCATAAATATAAAAAAGGGAGTTAATATTATATACGTGAATATATGATACATAAATATTACAGATGTACATATATGCATTTATGTATATGTGTATATTATATGCACACACATATACATAAATATATCTATGGAAAAATTCAAAAGGTAATGATGCCATTTGTTGCTTTCAGACAGAGGAATGGGGAGGGAGTGCTAAGAGACAGTATTGCCAGGGAGACTTTTCATTATCTATCCTTTATATCTTTTGAATTTTGAAGTATGTCAATTATGTGACTATATTACCTCTCCAGCAGAAAGAAAGAAAGAAAGAAAGAAAGAAAGAAAGAAAGAAGAAAGAAAGAAACAAGCTACCTTTTGACTAGCTTATTCAGTTTCCTAATATGTAATAGCAATTCAAATTTCCTCCAGTAATTCATTAGACTACCTGTTTCACTGCATACTTATTATTATTAGCACTCAGTGTTATAAATCTTTATAATTGTTGTCATTTTAAAGGGCAGAAAGGATTCTATCATTGCTGAGGTATTTATTATCTTGTCTGCTAGTGGGATTGAATATCTGTTCATATGTTTATTATTCATTTGCATTTCCTCCTTTATAAATTGTCTTTTTATATGTTTGAATTGTTTTTGGCAATTTACAGAGAGTTCTTTGTACATTAGTTATTAGCCTTATGTATTCCCACATTTCTTGCAATGAGCATTTATAGCTTCCATAATAAATGTAATTTAAAATTTCTATTGCCTAATCATTAAAAAAAAGTTTCATAACTAGGTAGTGCCTAATGGCAATAGAATATGAAATAAACTCCTATATTTGCATAGTGCTTTATAGTTTACAAAGCTTTATTGTGACTTTCTACTTGTAAAAAATAATTACTTAATTTTTTAAAGTAATTCATTCATATGATTCAAAATGTGAAGATACAAAAGTACATGTGAAAACTTTTCTTCTTGATCCCAAGTAACTCAGGCCCCTTTGCTAGAGTTAGTCAATGTTATTAGAAATCTCTTATATTCTTCCAGAGTATTTACACATATGAAATCACATATGTTATCATTTTCCACTTTATACAAATGGAAACATATTAGAGACACTACACTTGTCCTTACATTTTTATTTAATCCTGTATTTTAGAAAACATTCCAGATTAGTACATGCAGAACTTTCTCATTATGTTCTCTAACAGTACAGTATTCTGTTTTATGGATACACTGTAACTTACTTAGCCAGTTAAAGGATGTTTATGTCTTTCAGAAATTTTTTATCACAAAGAGTGAGGGAGAGAAAAATATTTTACATTTATCATTTCAGGTTTTTAAATCTCTAAGATTTAAGAAGGAAAATTAGAGGGTGAAAGTTATATACATTTTGGATTTTGATAGATATTACCAAATTTGCCTTCTAATCATGTCTGGTTTTCATAACCTTACCCGTTCAATGTGGTAGCAAACTCATTGATTTCTGCAAATCCAGTAGGTAAAAGATGATACCTTTGCATTTGTCTTAATATAGTAATCATAGTTAGATAAGGATCTATAGATATCAACCATTTGTATTTCCCTTTCTTTGAAATGCCTATTTATTTATGTCTTCCTGGTTGTAGGGTATTTATTGTTGTTGTTAGAAATACATTAAACATACAATTTTAGTCTTGTGCTACTTGGAACTTATTCTTTTATAAAGGATGAGTTTTGCAACCAACTTTATTTATTTCTATATTTATGGCTATTCACTCCTTCCAAAATCATTGATGTAATAATCCAACTTTTCCCATTGATTGGCAGACTAAACTGTACATTAAATTTTCTATGTTCTAGGATCCTTCCCTGAGCTTTATATTCTGACTCATTGACCTGTGCTGGTTCACATTAATTAGATACTTTTTAATTAATGGAGATTTTTAATATTTGCTTATATCATGGTAGCATGAATCTCTCCTTGTTGCTTTATGTTTTCAGGGTTTCTATGAAAATTACTTCTTGTTTATTTTTTATACAAATTTTGATATTAATTGTCTAGATACCATCTCCTGCTCATAAAAATCTTGAAATTCATGAGCAGAAGAATGGATAAATATATCACTGTGAAGTCACACAACATAGTACTGGACAAGAATAAAGAGCAACATTGCTAACATGGCAAAGCCAACTCTTAGTGATGTAAATCAGAAGAGCTATGTCCTTGTGGAAGGGAAGTGATGCTAATTTAGAAAAGTTACCAGGGAATTCTCTGGGGTGTTGGGAAAGTTGTATATCTTGACTGGGTGGTGATTACTTGGTTACAGTATACAGAAATACCTCCTTCACTTACTACAAGGGAAATGACAAATCAAGGGGATACCTGCAAGATCTTTCCCAGTAAAGTAGTTAGAATTGCTTGTACATTTTTAAAATTAACTCCCCAAATTTAAATTCTAAAAGATTTCCTACAACCACCCATATTTTATGCTATTATAATTTCAGTTTAGTGATTTTGGTCCAAATTCCACAAGGCTGTTGAAACTATGTTTGCATTGCCTCATTCGGATGAGAAACGTAATCTCCAATTCTGCATGCTTCTCTGCAATCACTTTGTGTTCTCCACCTTAACTACTTCAGTCATTCCCTTTTCTAAATTTGAACTTTATAATATCATTTATTTCACTGAACTGGGTATGCTTATTTATTCTTTAATTAGCATTTGCAATGTATTACAGATAGTTGGTTATAAAGTAAATCCCACTTGGAATGTCCATTAAATTCTGTCCTTTCTTAAAATTTCAAATTATAAACGTATCCTTGAATGCCTCTTCAACTATTCCAACCCTCAATAGTCTATTTCTTGGAATGCCATCATAATTACCTTTAATCTGATTATCCATTAGTAGGTAAAATATCTATTGCTTATGATTTTTTAATTCAAATACATGTGCTGTCCCCTGATTGGATTATAGCATTATTAAGGAATGAATTGTTTTAGATCATTCTGTTTTCTTAGAGCTTACACAAAGTGACAGCTAATTAGCAAACTCTTAGTTATTTGAGAATTACATGTTATAATGACCGTTTGAAAACCCAAATATTTATCAGCAAACTTGCAAGGAAAATCCATTACTGGATATTAGTAAAAATGCCCTATTCAAAGTAGAAGAATATAATCTATAGACATACATAATTTTTTGTAATGGTTTATAAGAACTATGACTTAGATCTAAATATAGTAAGATTAAGATATTAGTGGTTTTGAAACTAGGATATATATTTTTAGAGAAAAAAAAAGATGTTGTGGTTCTAATATTACTCAGCCATCAGAAAGAACAATTACACAACATTTGCAGCAACGTGGAAGGGACTGGAGGAGATTATGCTAAGTGAAATAAGTCAAGCAGAGACAGACAATTATCATATGGTTTCATTCATTTTGGAACAAGAAATAGGAAGATCGGTAGGAGAAGGAAGAATGAAGGGGGGTAAACAGAAGGGGGAATGAACCATGAGAGACTCTGGACTCTGGGAAACAAACTGAGGGCTTCAGAGGGGAGGGGGGTGGGCGATTGGGATAGGCCGGTGATGAGTATTAAGGAGGGCACATATTGCATGGTGCACTGGGTGTTATACGCAAATATTGAATCATGGAACATTACATCAAAAACTAAGGATATACTGTATGGTGATTAACATAACATAATAAATTATTATAAAAAATAAAATAAAACTGTTGAAGAATTTTCTAGAAGAGGATGCCTTTTTTTAAAAAAAAATACGTAGATTGAAAATAAGGTTAAAAACAAATTGAGGTCCCCATTGCTTTCCATTGCAGAATTATAGAATAAGGGACTAAATAACATTCAGCATTTTTTTCATATCAAATCACTTCACACAAGGGTTTAATGTTCATTTGGAATGATATGTTCATTTCATTGTATATTTCTGTAAGACCCATCATCACCAAGAAAGCTCCTTTCCATATTTTATATTTCCTTTTATTGATCTGATGCTGAAAATGGTCATTTGCATTTCCAATTCAGATGGCACCCCAAAGTTTTAAGCCCTTATGCTCATTTCTGTTAAATGGAATGTTGCTGGAATGAAAGTTTATTCATGGCCCTTGTTCTAAGGTACAATCTTTTCTGTTTGAGGTATTCATGACACATGCAATCACAGACAACTTGTACCCCATGGCACCAAGAAATTAAAAGATAACACGAATGGTATTGCACCAGAAAAACTATTACAGGGACAAACAGAAAAAGGCAATTTAGCCTAAGTCCTTGAGACATCTAAAATAATACTCAACACACTAAAAGGTGTAACTTGCCTTTGGGAAAGGCACTGAAATAATCATTCCTAGATAAAAGTCAACATGCGCAGAAGAGAGACAAGAGAGTGGCACTGTTTGAGTGTGGCAGTGACCTTTGGCATCCAATTAGGCAGGGGGAGCTAACTTCCTCAAAACTTCATTCATGCCTAGGCAAGATCAAAGCTCTGTCATTTGTCTCTGGGTGTTAAAAGTAAGTTACTACACTGGAGTTTATTCTCTTTCCTTGAATTGGTAGTCACTCATCTTTTGTTTTTAAAATGCATAATTCTGACAGCATCTGATTTCTAAAAATACTTTGATATAGCTGAGGGAATATACTATCAATGTCAACAGAAAATAATTAACTTTTTGTATGAACTTCAATTCAGATTTGTATGTGGTTTTGTGATCTCAGAGGCCTGTGTTTATTAGTTTCATTTGACATCAGATAATTCACCTTGTTAGGGACAAATAATTAAAATTGAAGCATTTTTTTATTTTGTGAATGTATACACAAGATAATGGATATAATCATAATAAAGTACACTATCGCCTACATTTTCACGGATTTTTTAATTGTAGGCTTAAAATATATATAAAAGAAATTAAATGTGGCGAATTAAAACCACTACTGTGAATAAGCAATGAAAAATAATTTTAATTAATTTACACATTGTACTATATTTGTACTCACAGGCTTGGAAATAGTCTGTGTTTTAAAGTGGTTAAATATTCCTTGTGAAAACTTTATAAAAAAATCAATTTACTTAGCAAACTGTTCTGATAAATAGCCACCAGCTACATAGGCAAAGATGTGTATTTAAACCAGGAAAGGTGATTATGTTTATGCACATTTCTGAACCTAGCTCTGGCACTGTATTCTGGTACTCAAACCTGTACTAGACAAAATAAGGGAAGTATAAACAAGACAGGTGATTTAGCTCAGATATTAATGACCACATTTAGAGATAGTGAGAGAAGTAGATCTTGCCATAGATGAATAGTTTCTGGTGTCTGGTTTCTCAACCTGGGTCCCTGACACTTGCCAGCACCTTGAGTTCACTTTCTCTTCTAGGTGTGTACATCAAACATTACCTGACTCTATCCAAGGCTGGATTCAAGGGCATGTGAGCACTGCAGTGGCACAGGGCCCCACGCTCAGAAGGACCAAGTGCTTGGTCTAATGCCCTGTTGTCACTGTCTTGAAATGCTTATTATCTTGGACTTTGTGCTTTGAAAGTGAATCTCCATGGCACAATTAAATATGGTTGAAGGGGGTGGGGGAGGCATGGAATGTCAGTTCATGTACAGTCCTGTGTCCCAGCCACTCAGTGCAGATTTTCGGTTGCCCAGTCCCCTACTCTCGGGTACCCCAGACTCCCACTTGCTGTTGCTGCTTCCCTCTACCTGGATCAACAACCCAATTGCAGTTAGGGTAATGGGGGCATGGAGCCCACATTCTACCACCACTCTTCACCCCTCAGTGAAGTTCCGAGTGTAAGAGCAACTCAAAACTGGTTCAGAATCCAGAGCCAGGCACCTGGGGCTCTGAAGTGTCTCTGGGTGGGGCTGGTGGTAGTCGTTGTCACCCACAGCGGGCACTTTCTGCCTCATCCAGTGAGCAGCCAGAAGCCATACATTGAAAGTGGGCAGGGCTGTGGGAAGGGAGACAACTGGCTTAAATTCCCTAGAGTGCCCCCACCCTCCACCCCACCAAGCCGGGACTGTGCATCTGTGTAACTGGAGTCCCAGCTCTTGCCTTACAGGTGGCTTCAGTCACCCTGGGTTGGGCATCCAGGGTGGGTGTGAGGGTCCTCATATCCTGTATTCCCATATCCAGGGCAGCGCCCCTTAGGATGGTTCAGCGCCTGGCCAAAAACCTCTTTTCCTTTGTTGAAGCTCCCAGTGTATAATGTGGAAGTGTTAGCTCTTGCTGGCCAGAAGCACGCTCCAGGAATGAGCTATAAAATACAAACTGTGTCATTTTGGTGTTTTCATAAATGAGCTAAATGCTCTTATATTTGTATTTAAAACTAACAGTGCACATTATAAAGAATAATTCATGCTAATAATTTTAAAAATTATTTACCTAGAATGACATTAAACAGCAAATGGAAATACTTTGATAAGTCAAGAGAGAGACCATGCAAGAAAGGAAAAGCTAGCTTTATACTGTAGTACCCTTTACAGCACTTTTGCTTTTGAACAAGAGGGCCCTGAATTTTCATTTTGTACTGCAACCCACAAATTACATACCCAGCCCTGCTTATACAGCGCTGTACTGGATTCTCTCTCAGTGCCAGGTGATATAGGTTTCATTTTGCCTTTCTTTTTTTTTTTGAAGCTGATGTGGAATAGATTTGCCTTTCAGATATGTGTATTGTACGTACCTCCCCATGTCAATGTCCTTCTGGACCTTCCACAGTGAACTTGTCAGCCTCCACACAGTCAGAAGTTTCTTCTAGATTGTATTTTTGGTCCTGAATTGCCCCGTCTCGCCTATCTGGCTGATAGATTGCACCAATGCATGTGAGTGGGACTGCAGCAGGAGTTTCAGTAAGATATTAGCTGAAAAATATGGAGTGGATTCTTGAGGTGGTTATATTTGCAGCATTGGTGGTGAGGACAGGAATATCATGGGGAAGTTAAATATTTGATTAGCAGTAGTTTAGAGAATCTATAATGTCCTTTTCATCTCTAATATGATTTCAGAGAAGAAGGGATATTGTTGGCATAAGAAAAATAAATCATCTCTAATGTGGTTCTCATGATTATGAACGCTCACTGAAAATCGGCCTCAAATTCTAGGCAGATGATAGTAGTTCCATAATTCTAGTTGAGGCAAGTTGATAGAGATCTTCTGGCTCATCTTTCTGACACAATTTGCTGGAAGTTTCAGAGGAAATTGAGTGTTATGCAATATTAACAGATGAGAGGAATAAAGAAATTAAATGAAATGCCTGATTTGACCTGATCACTCGTCTTACTAGTCAGTACTTTGTGTCTGTCTCTATGGAGGGTAGGTTGTGAACTTGGGCAATTCATTTAATGACTCTTAGCCCCTTTCATTACCTTTAATATGGCAATAATAATGCCTCATTTTATGATTAGTTGCAATAACACATAGAAAGTCCCAGCACCACAGACCAAATAAAATTTAATTCCATTACTGTTTGGAACCTCTCAGTTTAATCACACTTTCATAATGTACTACCCGCATAACAGAAGCAATGAACTTCACTGAATGTCCTGTAAAGATGGCAGACTTATAATTACATCAATTTCAGGAGAGAAATGTATTGAAAGTGTAAGGCATTAATTAATTAACTAATTAATTAGTTAATTAATCTAATTCTCCTTTCTAGTTTCCTTGATGTCTAGAATCAGATAACATGTGTGTAAGGGCTAAGCTTTGAATTATCCACTAAAATGGTTTTGGGAAAATTACTCCAGTTATTTATAAAAATATTTAACCAGGCATATGGTAGATCATGCCTACATGGTATTATTACATGATGTTCGAACTTAAATTGCAACAATAGTTCAGTGGGCAGCTTTTTCTGTCTTTTCAAAGTCTCTTTGCCTGTAAGGAAAACAAAACATAACAAAAACCCCTTGCCCTTATTTTCTTTTCACTGGAGCCCATGTCAATGGTTCAGAAAACTGTAGATTCAGGCCCCAGTCGTTTAGGTTTTGGGGCAACTTTATAAATTATAAAGCCATATTGTTTAATTCAATGCAGTTGGTTCTTCCTTTTTTTAATGTGATTGCTCATATACATGCTTATCGATTTAATTTCTTATTGTGTTTTATAAGTTTTAATTTCTCTATACCCTCACAGTTACTTAGTTCAGTAGCCTTCTGTATGATTTCACTATCCATCATTTATTTACATTTTAAGCTATGTTCCATTCTCCTGATAGGGTCAACTTCCTAAGATAAGCAATTCAAATCACTGGAGATATGAAGGGAAGTAGAAAAGAAACTTCTTCCCTCTCAGGGTTTGGATTAAACTGAAATTTAAGACAGAGGAGAGAGACTAATGACAATATGAAAGCCCACTTCAGTACTCATATGATTTTTCAAAGAGTATGGATTTAGATATGTAGCCAAATGTGTTTACAATGGCTACCCAAGCCTACCCCCTTGAATAGCCCCTTAATAGAAAGTCTGAATTTATAGAGCAAACACAATTGTGACAGCTGCTAACTCTGAAGGTAGAGTAGGGTGGGGGCTCCAGGTGGGGGTGGGGGGTTAATACAGTCAATCTCCAGATTTAAGAGACTAGCGGCAACAATTCACCCATGTCAACTTTGTAAAAATCTAATCCTTGTTACCCATGGGGCAATATGCCAGATAACCTCCCCAACATAAAAAATACCCAATGAAAGGATTCTCTCTAAAGAAGTTTATATCACCTCCATCTAAAATTCTTCCATGATTTCTTACACAAAATTTTGAACTCCTTCCTAGTCCTCAAACCCTTTCTCAGCATAGGGTTCCATGAAGTGGTCCCACCTCACCTACTTTATTAACCTGATTACTTATACCTCAAAGTTACATCTACCACATTGGACTTCCTCTAAAGAATAAACATGTGTGTCTTCAATTTTATCCCATACCATTCACTTAATATACAAAGCCCTCTGTGTGTATACGATGCTTATCAAAATTACATTCTTCCTTTAAAATTTAGATGAGATATTGGCTCTTACAAAGGCTATTTTTTCTGCTTTCCTAGGTGGAATTATTTTTCCCCCTCTGCTGGGGCCTGGAGATTTGCTCATTCATTTAATGGAGTATTTCCAGTCACTTGACCTGCTAGAGTAGAAAGATCACATATTTGACTAGAATTTGAATCCTACCTCTGTTGCTTAATTAATTACCCTTATTTTGGTATCATTTTCCAACCCACAAAATGTGTATGATAATGCCTAATATGTATTTATGAGGGCAAATAAGAGGGTGTAGGTTAAAATCACCTTGGAGTGTAGAGCTCAATATATTTGTTTCATATTTTCTTTCTTCTCATTCTTCAAGGTTTTTCCCTATATTAATTCTCTCTCTCTCTCTCTCCATATGGAGAGGGTAATTTCTTTTTAATTGTAATAATTGTGAATATAACAGAAAATACTACATTTTGGGGTACTTGAAACATACATCAAATACATTAAATGTATTTGAGATAGTATCTGTCCCAGTTTTACACTTGAAATTCTGAGTTATTTACTGATTAAGTGACAAAATATTTTGGATTTTACATATCCCTTTTAAAAATCAGCTAAGATACTTTATTATATGGATTTTGGATTTAAGTAGAAGAGGTCATTTAATGGGAAAAATCAGAAGGGAGTATTTTGTTTGCTTTAGGTTGTTCCAGAAAATTATATTGATATTGAGAACCAATAAAAAAATGGGTCACAGTACATTCAAGACATTGTGGCTCCCATAAAATTATGAGGCATACCATACTTTTCATGATAAATCATATTAGAATTTTAATTTAAAATGACAAAAAGTTTGTCTGACAAAGCCATGTTCAAGGTAGAGAAAGCCATGAGTAAGAAAAATAAAAGTGGGCAATATTTTGAGGTCTTAATATATCATTTGATTTTAAAAAATAAACTTAATATTTCAGGGGTGCCTGGGTGGCACAGTCAATTGAGCAGCTGCTCTTGGTTTAGGCTCAGGTCATGATCTCAGGGTCCTGGGATGGAGCCTGGCGTCGAGTTCCGTGCTCAGAGTGAAGTTGACTTCAGTATTGTCTATCCCCTTCTGTCCTTCCCCCAGCTTGCTTGTGCTTTTACTCTCTAAAATAAATAAATAAATCTTTAAAAAAATAAATAAACTTACTATTTCAGCATTGAATATGACAGAGTAATTCACAGGGAATAATTATGATATATTTGGGGAAAATTGTCTGGCCAACAAAATATGGACCTTTCTGGTAGCTACTGTCCTGATTAGATATACCACAATTTATAGCCTGGTCCTATAAAGTTTTGTTCACACACTTAATTTTCCATTACTTATACTGAGGACATTGAGGCTGACACAGACTACCTAGATGCTATAGAAAGCATAATACTATCTGCTTTGTTGGGTCTTCTGAATATTTTTTCCAAGGAGAACTTACCTTTTTATTCATCTAGAAGACCTATAAACAGACTAGTATTTTATTCTAAACACTAAATAGGATTGAGGAATTTTTCACTTAATCATTATCAAATGTCAATTTGATACATACACCTAATTTTTTACAAGCTGATACGTCATTTCTAGAAATAAAATTTTAGTATGAAAACTTATAACTCTTGTAGACCATATGGATTTGTGAACACTATTTATTAAATTCAAGTTATCTCAGGGGCTTAGGATTTAATGGTGGAAAACCATAGACCAAGGTCACTGTCTTAGTCCATTTGGGCTGCTACAACAGAATACCAAAAATTGGGTGGCTTACAAACAACAACAATTTATTTTTCAGAATGCTGGAGAGTGGCCAGTCCAAGATCAAGGTGTCAGCAAATTTGGTATCTGATGAAAGCTTGCTCCCTGGCTCATAGAAGGCCATCTTCTCAAAGTATCTTCACATGGAGGAAGTGGGGAGGGACCTCTCTCGGGTCTGCTTTATAAGGTCACTGATCCTATCCCCAACCTAATTACCTACAATAGGCCCCACCTCCTAATAACATAACGGTGGTGGTGAGGACTTCAAAAAGAATTTAGAGGGGGAGCATTCAGTTGATAGCATTGTCCTTCATGAGATAGTTGAAACTGAGGTCCTCAAATTTACCTTCTGAAACACGCTGAAATTTCTGTGGCATTTCCACATAGTTGTATAAAATGTTAGCTCCTGAACTTTCTGGTAATAGGTGAAAATTATTTGATGATGACAACTTGGCATTAAATATCTAGCTTATATTCAAGATGACCAGCCTCCATATATCTCTAAAATAGACTTCTAATAAATTTATACTTCTAATAAATTATTTTCCCTCTACTATCTTAAAAAAATACTCTTTTCACCTGCTAGCAACTATTTCCTATAAAATTGGGCACTTGTCCATGAAAATGAGTAATTGAGCCTGGAATTAGTTACTTAATTTCCATGTGCATAAGATGACAACAAAAAGCTGGACATTTTGCTCATGAGAAAGTTATACTTAAAAAGAATTCTCAGTGTTGGCTCTAAAAGAGTATTCAGTTGAAAAGTAGCATTCGGATCCTTTGAAATGGCTTCTCTGTTGGAGTAATCTGTAGTATGACAACCAGGAAACGTGTCAAGTTGAATAGTTTTACCAGAAATATTTCTTGATTCCTAATGTGCCATCGCTACACCCGCTTCCACCTCTCTGGATTTTCTTCCATTCTTCCTTTCTATCTCAGGTTTACCATGATTTTTTCCCATTAACTCCATGCCACTTAGAACTATATTTTTGGCTTTATTAAAGCAGAATGGAGTTGGAAAGAAGCAGAGGGAAGTGCTATAAAGTTGAAGAACTGAGATCAAATCTTTGACTAGTTTCATTGGACCTCCTTCTAGAGGTGAATTTGGCAATTCACTTGACCAGGAGAATAGGTTCTAATGCACTGCTCATGAATCATTCTAGGCAAGCCTTTGTGCCTTCTGAGGCACATCAGCCTGTGAAGAGGAGGGTCCCTACTCTCCAGGTTTGCTCCCCTTTCATATCATGAAATAGCAGATTTTTGCCAAGCACCCTCATAAGACTATATTTATTTCTTCAAATGTATAACCTATTTCTCGAGGTCAGGAAAAACATTCTATACTACTCACAATATTAAATTTCATATGAAAGGTGAATGACATTATAGGATAGTGATTAAAGACATAGTGATTAAGAACACAGTTTTCCTGATTTCAAATTCTGCCTCAGCTATTCACTTTCAAACTTCAGAGAAGGCTGAATGCATCGCAGAGTAAGATAATAACGTGTCCACCTCCAAATAACGGGAACTGTGAGAAGATACATCAAGTACTTAACAAAATGCCAGGTAAATAATGTAGGTACTCGGTGTATTTCATTATTACAAGGTACTACACCTCAGAACAAACACAACAAAACTTTGGAACTAACTGACTTTACTCAATACCTATTTTCTTAGTTGAACTACTAACTTCTACTGTTATACAGAGGTAATCACCATAGTGTTTAAGAAGTACTTATCAGCAATTTTGAGGAGTTTATACTTTAACTTTCAACAGCAGAAACATTTCTGTTGGTTTCAGACACTCTTCTTGGTTCAAATGCCCAAAACATGTCTTAATTTTGTCAATGGATTGAGACAATTTTTCCCATATACTCAAATCAATTATTTGAATAAAGTGTACCAAGCTAAATAAAAGCAAAGCATTAAAATTCTTTCTATTTTTTGGGTTTTAAAGTAAAATGTCTAGCTGTACTAGGGCCAGACTTTTAAATAGCCAAGTACCTAAGCATTCTAAATATAATTATTTTTACTGTTCTTAAAACCCAATTCTGCCAAATGATTTAAAGCTATTTACCTTAAATATCGACCTGCTATGGCTTATTTAATTTTGCAGCAATATTCTCCAAATATCTTATAAGCATCAGAAAAATCTATATCTTAAAAAACAAAACTCTGGCATAATTTTTATTATGTCTGACTTTCTCCTTCTAGACTATAAACATTATAAGTTGACTGTACAATTTTTATTGACCTTCTTGCAAACAAATATCTAAAGCCAAAAATAAATTGGACATTGCGGATGTGTGCACAATTAAGCAGGCAAAAATATGCCTTCCAAAAAATAATTAAAAGATATGCAGGTACCTGCTGCCTAATGTTTTCAGTAAGAGTAAGAAAAATTAAAAGGATAAAATTAAAAATTCCAAATAAATCTTGTGCCACTGCCATTGAAATATTGATACAAAAACACTGTGCTTCTCCATTGGTATGTCTTCACTTTCTGGTAAGCAGTATTTTTAAAGTTCAAATACACTATGTGAAAAAGTTTATAATTTTAGTGTATAGAGTTATAAGCTTTTTGTTTGCAATATTTGTATTCTGTTAATTTTGTGTCCATGTCTTAAGGAAAACAGGAAAATTCATTTGCTTAAGATTTAAAATAAATTCTAAGTGGTAAAGACAGAAGAAGTAGCCTATGTGTTTTTCTTTGAATATGTGAGTATGCATGTGTATGTAACTGTGATTCTGAAGAAATCATTATTTTTCTGACATCTGACTTATTTATAAATGAGTCTATTGTTTTGGAGGTTGAAAGTCTTTAAAATTTATTCCTTGAATAAATCTTTGTTTAAATGAATACTTTCATGTATATAAAAACAGTTAAAATATATGAATAAATTCATGCTTTGAGATAATCTGATAATACTATTATTGTACTTTAGTACATGAACAAAATGAAATTAGGACATTGTGTAAAATAAATTAAAACTATTAGAGAGATTATATGAATTTTACATTAAAAATATAGAGGTGGGTGCCTGGTGGCTCCGTTGGTTAAGTGTCTGCCTTCAGCTCAAGTCATGATCCCAGGGTCCTGGGATGGAGCCCAGTGAAGGGCTCCATGCTCAGTGGGGAGTCTGCTTGTCCCTCCAATTCTTCTCCTGCTTATGCTCTCTCTCTCTCTCTTTCTCTCAAATAAATAAGCAAAATCTTAAAAAATATATGGAGGTAACATTTTAGGTGTTTCAAAGTTTCAAAATTATTAAAGAAAATGTACATGAACATCATGTATAAAAATATATGCTTTTCATCTAGAAAATTATTAAACTTTAAAATTCAAAATTCTTAATTCTAACTTACAAAAAGTTTATAGAGTATTCCCTGTTAATCTCAAGGAGATGCTTGATAACAGACTATAGCTCCCAGTACATTGGACTTTAAGGCCAAACCATTTGTAGCATTAACTCAGAGTGTCTATCCAGCAACAAACAAGACATTGATCCCCATCACATGATGAGCACATATGTAGCGGTTCACCAGAGATAGGAAGACAAGTAGCTCACCCATAGTTACAGAAGGAGAGGAAAAATAAAACATATGTGGCTTTGGCTTTATAACCCAGAAATATGATGTTTCAGGCATAACTGAGTCTTAGGTTTGAACATTGTTTTCAGTACTTTGTCTTTACTATTTCTCAGTGATACTATTTTCTACATTGACTCCATTTGTGAAAATGCAAAGCTTGCCACCCTTATTTACATCCCAACAGTTTAGCAACTTAAGCATTGAGAGAATACCATTTCCAGCCAAAATCATCAGTATTGTCTGAGGGTATGCAATCTGCTCAACTTTAGATCTGTAATTACTTTTTAATCTATTTCTATGGCACAAGATATGGTTCTCTGATTAGCCAGGCCTAGGGTCATGCTCCTACCCTCAAAACTCAAACTAGAATGGGCCTGGTACAAGATACATGTAGAGTGAAAAATGGCAGATAAGTTATCTAAAATAAAATTAGAATGCTGTTACTTGGAAGAAAGGAGTAGTCTCAAGTGGGTAAAAATAGATGACCTCACGTACCATTCTTTAACTCACAAACATTTACACAAGCCCATCTTCCTCACATTAACTTTTCAAAAGTAATGCCACGTATAGCATGCCATCTCACACCAAAAAGAAAAAAAATTAAATAATTCACTTTGTATCCAAAGAGTTATCCAAAGTCTCAACCAACTAGCATATCCTGCTTTTGAGCTAGACGTCAGAGGGATGGGCATATTTTTCTTTCAAGTCTCACTCCTAATTGGCCAACACATGGCTAAATACAAAATTTCAATACTGAAGCACACACTCTAGAGGAACCGCAATAACATATGTTAATGTCTTTCAATTGTTTTTTGCTTTATTGAGGTATAACAGATATACAACAATTGCACACATTTCACATGGGCATCTTGATGAGTTTGGGCATAGGCACACAGCTGAGATTGTGGTGATGGCATCACCAGTGTATGTATATGCTAAGTGTTTAGTTAAGAGGACTATGTTTGAGCTTCCTGGTAGGTTAAAGCATACTACGACAAATCGGGTGGGTTAGAATACACTTCTGGAAGTTAGAAGTTCAAAATCAAAATGTTGGCAGAGCCATGCTTTCTCTCCTAGTTCTTGTCATTACTGGCAATCCTTGGCACTCCTTGCTTGCAGCTGCAAAGCTCTAGCCTCTGATTCCATTGCCACATGGCTATCTTCCCTCTGGGCATCGGTGGTCTCCTCTTTGTGTGTGTCTGTCTCTGTGTCTCTTCTCTTATAGGGAACTCTGTCGTATTGGATTAAGGACCCACCTATTCTAGTATGATATCATCTCACCTCAATTACATGCACAATAACACATAATCCAAATAAGATCACATTCACCCATACCAGGAGTTAGGGCTTCAGTATGTCTTTTAGCAGAACACAATTCAACCTATTACAAGGAGAAAGTGAAAGAATTCATCTTTACCATCAATGTATAATGTTCTATGATGATAAAAGGAAAGCATTTACTCAAGAATCACAATGAATACTGCACTCAAATGTAGATGCTAGACCAAACACAGGAAAGGAAAAGGCAGCGTTTAAAAAAAAACATAAAGTTTATGAGACTTAAATCTCTCGATTTGAACAGGAATGTTTTCAGTCTTTGGAGGGAGTTATTAGAGTGTTTAGTCTTATCACCCCATGGAATCCCCATCCTTCCTGCTAAACTCACTTTGTTAGAACACAATGAGGTTACTCAAGGAGCAGTACAACATTTTTAATTGATATCTAGACAACTGGGAAGGCAAAGGACAAGGGACTGGATGGCCAGCTGTTTTACTGGTGGAAAAAAGGGAAGATTGTTTCTTCATTGAGCAACTTCTTAGGAAAGAGGATGCAGCAACTTTTCACGAATAAAAAAATGTACCTTTGTGAGAGACACAATTACTTTAGAACCATCTTAGGCTTTCTCAAAGAAGGACTCTGGATTGGCAAATAAAACTAAGCAGGCATCAAGGGAAACCTTGGGCCAGAGGAGGAGATTGTGACAAGGTGGAATAGAGATTCATTCATCCTAATCATCTGAGAGTTTACAGATTCTAAACCATGATGGAGGCTCTGAAGAAACCATGAAAGACCTGATGAGGGAAAGTCAGCTTTAAATACTGAGAGAGTAGTATGGCAATGCTTGCTTTTCTCATAGAACAATGGTTAATAATTTCTTCTCCCTTACCTATCCTTTTTAGTCTTCAGGCTGCTACAACAAAATACCACACACTGGGTAGCTCATAAACAATAGAAATGTATACTGAATGGTGACTAATATAACAAAATAAAAATTATAAATAAATAATTAAAACAATGAACACACACACAAAAAAATAGAAATGTATTTCTTGCAGGTCTGAAAGCCAGCATGGCTGCCTTCTAGTGAAGGTCCTCTTCCTGGTTCATACCTGGCATCTTCTTGCTGCATCCTCATACGGCAGAAGGGGCTAAGGAGCTCTGTGGGATCTCTTTTATAAGAGCATTAATCCCATTCTCAAGGGTTCCACTATCATACCTCATCACCCCCAAAGTTTCCACCTCCTAATACCAACATATTGGCCATTAGGATTTCTGTATACGAACTGGGAAGGGAGGGATGCAGACATACTACTTCCGTACCCACCTCCAAATTATGAACTTCAGTGAACAAGGCAGACTTCCCATCTACATTGGCCTGAGTTGAAGGAGAGTAAAAAGAAAATTTCAGAGATTTGATTGCTGTGTGGAACTGCATTTGGTAATTAAAGGTTTAAGATATTGTTACATAAATATGGTCCAAAATTTGAATGGGATTGCCTGAGTTCACATCTAAGGTCAAAGGAAGAGCCAGCCTCACTAAACTGATTTTAAAGAATGATGAGAAATAAAAATAAAGGTGTTTATGAATTTCCCTAGAAATTTTACCTGTTTAATAGAATAGTTTTAATACCATATATTATATTCTATAGAACCAAGATAGAAAAGATTTCCTGCTGTGGTTTTGTGGACAAACATTAGGGAGAATCTCCAGGGCCACTAAGTAAGATTGAGGAATTTACCCCTCTTGCAATCAACTTCTTACTCAGTACTATGAAACTCATGATTTCTTTGTGGTGACCAGGCTGAAAAAGTCTCTTGAGTTTCTAATGTTCTTAAATGTTAGTACCCTTTCACTGATTTGTTTTTTAGGGATGTTTCTCAAAGCAATGATCTAAATGAGGCACCTGGTCCATTTATCTGACAATATAAAATATTAAATTACAACAGGTTATAAGTAGATGGATATTTTGCACATTACCACTAATGTGAACAGTTTATACACAAAGGCAAGTACTTTTGAATCAATTTGTGGAATATCTCTTTGAAAATGAAATTTCTCCCCCAACAAAAATTTCTTACTTGGGACTCTACTCTTAATGTGATGAACAGAGCTAAAATCTCACATACTCAATAAGGCTTATCACAAATTTATTAAATTCCACTGCAGGAATTTTGACAAATGCTTAGGCAGGAAGCAGGAACAAACAAAACCATTTATTAAAAATTTAAATGTACATTAAAAAAATTTTAAAGGAAAACATGCCATCCAAAAGTTATCAATTCTCTTTTTATTAAGAGACCATAATCTAGATTTAAACTATATAAGTCATTTATTTATGATAGCATAACAATGCCACAATAAATAATTATATCAAAATTAATAAAGAACTCACATGAGTTAATAAAGCTAGGCAGTGGAGCTACATAGTTATTTATGACTCATATGTACTTCTATTAAAGTTCTAAAAAAGATTGATTATTTTGGGCTACTAATTTTTTAATTGATCAGAGCAACCTGACAGAAGACATTAGAATGAAATAAAATTTATTTTGTGAAAAAGTATTTTACTAGGTAAGAAAAAGAAAAAAAAATATGACTTTTTGAAATATAAGAAAACATGAAAACTAGCTATCTTTCTCAAAAATGAGATGAAACTTACTTGCTGAAATAATTGAAGATTTTATAATTCCTGGCTGGGGAAAGGTGGATGAGGTAGGAGGGTCACAAACAGACTTGATTCTCCTGCAAGCGAGAAACAGAAAATTCAATGCAATACTATTGTTGTTGCTGTGGATGTTGCTACTGTGGGAAATGTTTCCATCCACCTCACTGGGAAACATTGAACACAATTCACATTTTGAAAGATCCAGAGAAAAGTACTCTTTGATCCTTATCCATCCTTCCTTTCACTTGCCTTCAGCCTTTGATTGGAAAATAGACTTCTATGGTTGGAGTGGTCAATAATACATGTGGAGATCAGAGCAAAGTTCAAATGACCTCGCTGATTGATTGTGCTTTCTTTATACTTTATGGTTGTAATTTAACAAGATTTTTTTTAATGTTTTTTTATTATATTATGTTAGTCACCATACAGTACATCCCTGGTTTTTGAAGTAAGGTTCAATGATTCATTAGCTGCGTACAACACCCAGTGCACCATGCAATATGTGTCTTCCTTACTACCCGTCACCAGCCTATCCCATTCCCCCACCCTCCTCCCCTCTGAAGCCCTCAGTTTGTTTCTCAGCGTCCATCGTCTCTCATGCTTCATTCCCCCTTCTGATTACCCCCCTTTCTTTATCCCTTTCTTCCCCTACTGATCTTCCCAGTTCTTATGTTCCATAGATGAGAGAAATCATATGATAATTGTCTTTCTCTGCTTCACTTATTTCACATGGACGGCAATGGAGGAGATAATGCTAACGAGATTTTTCATAGGAAGCTAATAATTTCTTTGAAACAGGAAGGGAGACATTTTGGAAAACAAATGTGTGAATTATGCTATTGTCTCCACTTTATCTTTTGACTATGATAGACATGCCCATTTGTAAATAAATAAATAACTTTATAAAATTTATTTCCACTGATATTAAACTTTCAATCAGATAATGAAAGCTGTCTTCTTGTGTCACTCACTTCCCATGGGTTTAAAATATATAAAATCCCTTAATGTCATTTTGTGTGCTCTGAGGCCACATGTTCTTCGGAGGCAGAACAAAACAATTGCAATATGTAACAAAATGAGAATAATAATGAGTGTATATGTTTTCAACACTTACTCTTCAATTATGCCACTTTTATATACAGAGGAAAGAGATCTGATGTGGGCACATGGATATGCTACATGCAACTACATGTTTATCAGTCAGGAATAAACGGAAATAAACCTTGGGTGTTAGGCTGAGCCTGATTATAAAAAAAATCATTTTGGTGCATGTGTAAGCTCAACAACGATAAGTTTAAGCTCTTCTGCTATCTGCCATATTAAAGGCACATGAAATGGTAGAAAATGCCTCTGTATTAAAATGTAATATGACAAACTGGGCAATGCTGCAAGCAAACATTTTTTCCAAAAAAATATAAAATCAAAGGATAGAAATTCTGAGCTATTGGTGTTTTAATTAAGAAATTCTGAATTATCTAAATGAATCATGCATACATTAATACAGGATAATATATTATTATCTCTCTCTCTCTCTCTCTCTCACACACACACACACACACACACACAGAGCATAAGATTAAAGAAATGAAGCCTTAAATAGAAAGCCTAGATATTAGTAAAAAAAGAAAAGATGAAACCTTAACTAAATCTGTCTCCTAGAAAGAAACTATTCCAAAATATATATATATATATATATATATATATATATTTCAGGGAGGAAAACACAACTGAAACAGCCAAGATAGAGCTCCCTTTATAAGGTGCAAAGATGAAAGTGATGTATACTTACAGGTTGATAATATCTGCCCATTCATAGAACAGACATTTAAAAGTTAATGTTTATGAAATCAGCATAATGAAAGTTCAGTCCTATTTTTTCTTTGGTTAATGATCGTTTATTCAAAGTCTTTGCCAGACATTCGTATTATTTTTAAATAAGTACAGTGAAGAGTAACACACAGCTTTGAGACCAGGCATGTCCTTCCTGGGAGCACCATTCACTCGAGTGTTTCATCACTAACCTTTTTTCCACTCAGTTTACTATTTGTTATACTCTGGTTTCTGGAGTGACACAGAGAAATTCTACTTTCACATCGGGATGGATATTTAGATAATTCAATGCCTTACAGGTGTTTTGTCTTGTCTTCCATTCATGTAAACGCAATGCACAAAATGATTTTGTACCAGTCTTTTACATTGGAATGGCTCCTTTGACAGAGAGGTTGAGCAAATTCCCAGTGAATCAACTTATAAAAAAGGAATTTAAAAATATAAGAGCGTGGATTTTGACTCTAACAAAATCCTAGCTCCATTCTTTTTAAAACTGAACGACCATTGGAAATTTATTCAAATTCTCTGTGACTAGGGGCGCCTGAGTGGCTCAGTTGGTTAAGCAATCGACTCTTGATTTCAACTCAGGTCATGATCTCAGGGCTGTAAGATTGAGCCCCACATTGGGCTCTGCACTCAGCAAAGAATCTGCTTAAGATTCTCTCTCCCTCTCCTCTGCCCTTCCCCACATCCTGCTTGTGCGAATGCTCTCTCTCTCAAAATAAAATTAAAAACTCTTTGTGACTTAATTTCCTCATACATTAAATGAAGATGATAATAGTATCTCTCACACAGGATTATGAAAATTAAATTAACGCATAATATTTACAGTTTCTCACATATAATGTTCAAAAATTATATCTACTATTTTTGATGTTGCTGTGTAATTATTGTCCAAAAAGTAATAAAAGAAAAAGTAATAAAAGGGATAAAGTAGAGAAATATCATTGTCAATCTGCTTATAAATGCCTAAGAAATTAATGTAAAATGCAATTTTTAGAGATTTTGATGAGAAAATAATCATAAATTCATGGAAAAAAAGGGAATGGGTAGATTTAGAATAAATGTTTTTCATTTCCTTGTTTGGGCAGATGGAGAAGCTTCGCTCCATAACGTCACCCAGGACGCTGGTTTTCCTGGTTTAATATTACTCCATCCTCTCTAGAACAATGTGTGTGCCTACATGGTCAGACTTAGGCTCTTTCCTGATTCATTCTCAAGCCTTTATGAAAGATGGAGAGAGAATGCCCTCAGCAAGTAATTTCATTTTAAGTTGAAAGCTACCCCATTCCTGTAATGTTATTTTTCATCGGCAGGGATTCAGTCACAAGGACACACCCACCAACAAGGGAACCTGGGAAATGTGATCTTTATCTGGATGACTATAGGTTAAGAAAGAAAAGAGAATCAGTTTAAGGGAAGAAAGTCACCTTGCACTCAACCTAATTTCCCCAGCTCAAAACAGAGTAACAGTAGTTGTTCTTAATTGCATGTCTGCTCACCCAGCCCTATTCTGGTTCCAATAGTTTGGGGTACATTCTCTCTAAGCCTGATGGTGCATGATACTGGTAGTCTTAGTGTAAAGTAGGAGCAATGATAAATGAAACAAGCCTGAGGCATTTGGTTACACTGGTTATCCTCATATATCCATAGCATGAACAGGAGATTGGAACTGAGTGCCTTAAAACTTATATCAACATGATATCAAATGAATCACATTTGCCCAACATATTTATTAGCTACTATGAACAATGAATACAATGATGAATAGTATAGACTCTGTCCTCAATACGCTCTGATTAGGGAGTTTAACTAATAGACTGGTTGCATGTGTAATCTACCTACATTTTATATTTGTTCTCTGTGATGACTAGCCACCAGGAACCCAGATTAAACATTATTTCTGGGTGTGCATGTGGTGTTTCCAGATGAAGTTAGCATTTGAAGTGGACTCTGGGAAGTAAATTGCCCTCCCCAATGTGGATGGGCATCATCCAATCCACTGAGGTCCTGAATAGAACGAGGGGCAGAGAAAGGAGGAAGTTGCCCCTTTTTTTGCCTACTGCCTGTCTACTTAATTGGAACGTCTCCTCTTTTCCTTCAGACTGGGATTTATAGCATCAGCTCCGTTGTGTCCCTGGCCTTCCTACCCAGATTGAATGATATCATCAGCATTCCTGAGTCTCCAGCATGTAGACAGCAGATCGTGGGACTTCCTAACTTCTATTAAGTCCTACTGGTTCTGTTTCTCTGAAGAACCCAGATTAATAGATGTCCTTAGCTCAGGACTCTAACTTATCTCAAACTTTTTCTCCCTGGCCTTTGTAGGCTGATCTTTGAAGTCATCACCCTGTTTGGATTCAATGTTTGAGGAGAAGGAAAGACTCACTTCTGTATATCCATGATCAGTGCTTTTGGATGTCAGTCTATGCTAAATTGCAAAGTCATTGGAGATGCCTTCTAGTTAACAGCCATCTCTCTCAGGACTGTTTCATGTATCGGTTGTTTGAGCACATACCTAGGCCTGGTTGCTTTTCACAGATTCAGAAAAATGCTTAAATATGAAAAAAAAAAGGTATTGGCTCAGCATAGGAAAAGCATTGCAATGTTAAGCCTTATATATATAAAATTGTATGTTTACCGAATGTAATATTATATCTATCAGACATTTGTACCCCAATCCAACTATTATGCAGTTATACATGAATGTTATTTCATGTGCAGTATGAATGAATTTTGATATGTTTAATATGATATAGATCGAGACTGCAAAACCAAGTCAATAAGGCCCATTAAAATCTAAAATAGCCTTGCCATCTCCCACTATTGGCAAAAGTATCATTTAAGTGTGTGAAATAGTGATAGACACAGTTTCTAAGTTACGTGCCTGATATTCAGGAAATTCTGATGAGTTGTGTGTTATTGCTCTGCTTACAGGAGAATGATATGTGACAATTAAATTAGATGAGCCATCAATAAAAAAATGATTTTTATTTTAGGGCATAGCAGCCCTGAGTGACTTCTTCTGTTATTGGGGCATTCTCAGAATTCTTTTACTCAGTCATCTTTCATCTATAAAAGGGAGGGAGAGAGAATGGTATGGTAGAAAGAGTGACAAACTAAACCTCATGAATTTTGGGTTCATGCCCCAGACCAGCCCTTTCATGCAAGTAACCTAGCAAGGTCTCTGTTTGCTCCTCTGTGAAATAAGGGTTTGACCAAATCAAGACACCTCAGCTTGGAGTCCATGGCCTATGAATAGTTCCTAAGAAATTTGTAACATCGTGAAACTTTATGCATACTTTTTAAAAGAAAGAGTATCCATAGCTTGAAAACCATTATTAAAAGAGTTTGGACCTAAAAGAATGCAAGCAGTAGGTGGCTTTCTAATTGTGTCATTGTATATGAGTCATTATATATAAGATTCATTAAATAATAATATATATTTAGTGATTATCATGTTCAGGGAAATATGCCCATCTGTGTTATATTTCTAATAAAGATACTAGAAATCTTTATGGAATGGAATATTCCATTGCAATGGAATATTTTTACGTTTACCTTTTAGTGTCTCTCTCTCTTTCTTTCTTTCTTTCTTTCTTTCTTTCTTTCTTTCTCTTTCTTTCTTTAGTGTCTCTCTCTTTCTTTCTTTCTTTCTTTCCCTTTCTTTCTTCCTTCTTTCTTTCTTTCTTTCTTTCTTTCTTTCTTTCTTTCTTTCTTTTCTTTCTCTTTCTTTCTTTCTTTCTTTCTTTCTTTCTTTCTTTCTTTCTTTCTTTCTAAGATTTTATTTATTTATTTGATAGAAAGAGACAGCCAGCGAGAGAGGGAACACAAGCAGGGGGAGTGGGAAAGGAAGGAGCAGGCGGGGCTCGATCCCAGAGATCCCAGAACGCTGGGATCACGCCCTGAGCCGAAGGCGGGCGCTTTAACGATGGAGCCACCCAGGCGCCCCTAGTGTCCTCTTTCTGAGCTATCTAACTTCATCTATTTCTAGTGGAAGATTCACAGTTGAAGCTAAAATGTCATTCCAGAATATCTGTACATGTGACTGTGCATTTATTCACATTGTTTGGTGTTTGCATGATCTAAGGAGCCTGCTTGCACCTGGGGGTACCTGTGAGGGAGGAGGTGTGATGAGGTCTGCTCCTGTCCTCATCAGCCTTATGGACTTTTAGTTGCACCGTTAGCATATATGCTCATTTGCACAATATGAGGGGTTAAGGAAAGGGCTGAAAGAGGTGGCTTTACAATGTAACTAGTGAAAAATGGAGCCTTCAGCACTGATTGCTGCCATCTCAGAACTTAACCAACTAACATAATGCAGAAAGGACAGGAAGGGTGGCATTGTCACCCCAAAATATGCCCCTCTGGCATATGGATTTTGAACTAAAGGCACTTGAGAAACAGCCACTGCAACAAGGGTACCCTCACGTTCCTTTTCTTCATTGAAGCAGGAGATGAAACTTCCATGTGAAAGATTCTCTCTCTAACTCAAAAAGAATGATACATCCTTATCGACAAAGACAAGGAGTCAAGGCCAAGCGAAATCTGCTAAAATAATTCATTCTCCTTTCATCTCCCCATATATTTCCGTTAGTTTTCCTTTGTTTAACCTAATACATAAACACAGTCTAGCCTCTTCTTTGGGTCTTCATTATCCCATGGGGGTTCCCACATACTTGTAAAAATCTGTATGCTTTTCTCCTGTTAATCTCTCTTATGTCAATTTAATTCTCAAGCCCAGCCGGAGACCCTAAGAGAGGTAGAGGTAAAGTTTTGCCCCCCTATTGACACAGAAAATAACACTTCTGTTATTACTGTAATGAAACCTGATATTTACCAATCATAGTCACCCAGAGAAAACCTTGGGGTATCACGTTTTGTAGTACCTTCTCTGCTCTAAGATCTTTCCACTTCTGTATCCACTAAACTTGATCCTTTGTGAGTCTGACAAAGCCGGGTGATTCAACCATGAGAGAATAATTTATTTTATCCTCCTAATTTTTCCATTCAGTAGATGAAACTGTCCTTATTTCGACCTTTTCAAGAAGAAATAATGCTGAAGCAACTAAGCCCCAAAAGATAGATAACCCTAGAACTATACTTCCCCATTGTAAAGTAACTTAAACTTGTTGCTCAGAGATTAACTTCCGAACAGGATTTTCAGCCTTAAGAGTTGTGTTTGATAAGGAAAATTCAAAAGCAGAGGTCACCGTGAATTCCTGACATACTCTAACGAGGTGCATTCCATGCTGGGTAATAGGGATTTAAAGGTGAATAAAACGGGGGTTCAAACAAACACATACCCAGAAATTACCAAGTCCTGTCCTCACCAGGCAGTGTCCAGAGACCTAAAGTTATTCTACTGTTACATCTCATAGCCAAAATCTCATTTTCTCATCCTGTATTTTTAGCTTGCTAAGCATTACAACAGAGGCTCACTGAATTTGCGCCATATTCTTTTCCTCGCTTTCAATTTCCAGCAAAATAAATATGTGTGTTCCATTAGTATTTAAAATGTCCCTATTTTGTGGTAGTTATTTTAATTTGTCCGTCATTCCCTATTGCCCTGCATTGTCTCCATTAGTTTTATTGATATATTCAGAGTAATGCCACTGTCGGCTTTCTATAAATGCTTTCTGCCTGATTTAATTCAAAAGTCTACCAGAAAACAGGGATGATTGACATCTGTTAAATAGGTTATTCTTCTAGTAGCCATTTGCAGCAGAAAAGTTCTCCAATAGTAATAAAATTAGTCCAGAGCAAAGACAGGGTGATGTTTGAATATTTCAGTTATGGGTAAGCTGTGGCGGAGAGTCCCAGTTTCCTTATGAAATGAGGAAGTGTTTGTTAGTGTGACTTGATTTTTTTTTTCATTTATAAACTTCAGATATTTTTTAAGTACCCCATTGGAGTCGTAGTCAGAGCTAACCTTGCATACCTAGGCCAGGCGATTGATTTATCAAACCTCTGAAGTCTTTCAGTAAAATCAATGCCTACTTCCAATGAAGAGGTGTTTGATGAAGGAATAACTTCATATATCATTATTAGTAGTACTATTAGTTTTGTTATTACATCTAAATGTCTCCGGTAATTTAAGTTAAAAAAAAATTACCTGATACACAGCTGTCGGCACTGTTATATATCAAATCTTTCAAGCTCACTGCCAGGCTGGTGCTTAGAACCATTATGAGTCATAAGCCCTATGCTAGGTAAATTTGTTTTAGGCAGAAAATATCACTACTGCTGAGAAACTTAAGATTATCAATAAAAAGTATCAGACTCCATTCTGTTTTGCATGACCAAAGTACTTTATGACACAATTCCACAGATTTATGTTCTGTCTCTAAGTATCAGTACGAAAGTTCTGACAACAAATTACCTGCCAAGAATTCAAGTTAGACAAAGAGGAAATTAATATTGCTCCTCTATTCTCCAGCCAATCTGACAATTATCCCTTCCTCTCTATCTCTTTCGTTTTTATGATTTATGTGCAAAACAGACCCACCCAAATTATCAGAATATACACTCTACCTATCTTCCTCAAATCCCTCTTAAATAAGAAGCAGAAATATTAAGTGAAGAAGGGCAGAATATGCCACCCCAAAATATAGCACTCTGGTTTACTGGTTATTTGAATTAAAGTTACTTAGGAAATAGCCATGCAAGAAGGCCACTCTCACCCTCTTTTGTCCTCAAGAAAGCAGGAAATAAATCTTCCATATGAGGGGCACCCTCCCTGTGCCAGGGGGTAAGAAACATCCTTATCACCAGAAATAGATAATTTAGAACTGAGAAGGCTATATAAACAAAACTTGCTACTTCTTCACTAAGTTATTAATCCAAGCCTAAATTTTTTTGTGTTGTCAAGCCTTTACAATTTATTGTTCCTTTGTCTAAAAGGTATAAAAGCTGCCTGCTTTCATCACTTCTTTGAGTCTCACATTTCTATGAGCTCCCATACATACAAAATTAAATTTGTCTCCTGTTAATTGTCTTATGTCAATTTAATTATTAGAACAGTCAAAGAACCTAGAAGGGAAGAAAGGAAAAGTTTTCCTTCCCAACATAAGCAATAAACTAAATGTCTGTTCAATAAGCATGTGTTGAATTAGTAAAAAAAATTTAAAAATTAAAAAAAAAATCAATAACCCTTTATGTACAATAAGGTCCATTAGATTTATTTTTTTAATTTTGGGTTCTTTTTCTTGAATATGTCTAATTATTTTTAAGTATTGATCTTTTATGACTTATTTTTATGTGTGCTATTTCAAAGAACAGCAAGAAAATGCATTTAAAAAACTGAATAAGGGGTGCCTGGGTGGTGCAGTTCGTTAAGCATCTGACTCTTGATTTCAGCTCAGGTTGTGATCTCAGGGTTGTGGGATGGAGCCCCAGGTCAGGCTCTGCATTCTGTGTAGAGTCTGCTTGGGTTTCTCTCCGCCTCTCCCTCTGCCCCTTCCTCTCTCTCTCTAAAATAAATAAGTAAATAAATCTTTAAAAAATGTATTTTAAACCTCATTTTATTTCTCTATTACTCTATGAGTCCATTGTACTCGTTTATAAATCTAAAGATCATTAGGAAGTCGTAGTAAACTTATGTTTTCCGCATTTTGAAACATTTGCCATTTCATAATTTTCAGAGGAAATCATGTCTGGAGTAATATATACAAATCTAGAGATACCTGGGTGGCTTAGTCGGTTAAGCATCTGCCTTCAGCTCAGGTCATGATCCCAGGATCCCGAGATCGAGTCCCACATCGGGCTCCCTGCTCAGCAGAGTGCCTGCTTCTCCCTCTGGCTACTGCCCTGTCCCCCCACCCCCCACTCCCCCTTGTGCTCTCTCTCTCTCTGACAAATAAATAAATAAAATCTTAAAAAACAAAACAAAACACAATCTACCTTAGTTTACTAACAAAGCTTTAGTTTGTGAATTAAATCATGGAGATTTCCCCTTCATGATTTAACAGTAAATCTTTTTCCATCGATTTAGGAAAGCTTCATATAATAGTAGAGCTATTGAGTTGCTTGAGTGAAGAAAAAAATGGAGAGGTGAGTAATTCACAAAGAAAAAGTTAAGTATGTATAGGAGAAAGCATTAGAAAGACTCGAAGTCTTTCTTGTTGCGACAGAATTATTTGCCAAAGGGAAAATAGAGCAAATATGTCTTCTAAAAACTTGGAACTGCAGACAGTTTGTGACATGACTATTAATGAGAACCTGGTATTATCAGCCAATAATAAGAAATTGTAACTAAAGCTAACGTTTGCATTTTTCTATTAGTGTTTACTGTATTATTATCCTGATATTAGTGGTAGTTTCACTCTGACTTAATGTATCATTGATAATCTACAGAAGGTTTTATGCTTACCATTATCATTCTAATTATTGACATGCTAAAATAATATTACTTAAATTATTCAAACTCTCTCTTGTTTTTGTTTGTTTACATTATGATTATGCCTATCATCAGACACAAAGCATCATTATCTTACCTAAACTACAATGAATCATCATTTTGACAAAAGATAATTAAAAATCAATTCATCACTATTTGTAGATGGTTTTCAGTTTCTAACACACTGCACAACAGTATAGCACAGTATGCATAAGGTAGAAGAAATACTATATTAGTGTTTAACCTTGGTTGTCAGAGATGCCAGGAAGAATTCCACATAAGTTTTGTTAAACTTAAGTAGATTAAAATTGGACTATTTAATGATTCATTTTATGTAAAATTACACTTCAATCAAATCAGAAAAGATTCAAGTAGCAAACATCACATATTGTGTGCATCCATCATCCGTCTTGGGTTTGACTGAGTTCAAAATAGCTGACCTTGAAAAAAAGGAAAATATATCAAGGAAATGTTATTAAGGTTGGGTTCTGGAGTTGGCAAGGAAATTCACAAGAGTATTCTAAAAGTGTCCTATGAAGCTGAATTCCCTTCTGTGCTAGATAATGGAGCAATTCTACTTTTACTTTGGAACCGCCCAGCTTTTTCTGGGTTTATGGAAAGCTCTTAGCAGTGGCTAGATATGTTTTGAGTTTCACTGCCTTTTTCTTCTTTCTTACTTGAAAGTAAAATTTCATCACACAGTGTGAAAGATGCTTGTCAATAAAGATTTTGGTAGGGTTGCATCTAATTCCAAAGTATATAAGTAAGTACAGGTAAAATATCAAAGAGTATCATTATTCTAGATTTCTATCACCATGTTTGTAGGTACAAGTTTCCAAAATATATTATTTTAATGTTAAAGCTGAATCTCTTTTGCTATATACTTTTTTCAATTTTATTCTCTGTGCTGTAGTTAAACCAATTTCTCTGTTGTAGAGACTAAAATCTATCTCCTTGGAATTTGATAAGATTTCTTCTAGTTTATGTATCCTCTTAAGACTCATACTTTTTATAAAATCACTCTTGTATCAAACCAACCTGACTTCAAATTCCTGTTTTCCCACATCTTAACTTGCTACTCTATAAAATTATCAGTCTAAACTTTAAATCTTTACTTGTAATATTATAATATAAAATATTATATTTAATATAAATACTATTAGAGAGAGAGAGAGAGACAAAGAGAGATGGAGAGAGGGATGGAGAGAGAGAACCTAATAGGGTTTTCTATTAGGATGAAAGTATATAAATATATTAATGAAGTACCTAGAAAAAAACACTGATGCATTTTAGTGATTCTTCTCTTCCTCCTTATGTACTGACATTCCTCCCATGCCCATCTCCAACCTCAAACCTAACATGTCTTAATAAATATGGTGCAGAGTAATTCTTTAGTCATTGGGCCAATACTAAGTTTACATTTATTTTTGCAAATTATGCTTATGCTAATATAACTGAGAGTCCCAATTTGGGAGCTGAAGGAGATGAATGGACCCACAGGATTTTTGAAGCCTAGATTATCTAGAATAGGTGGTGAAGTGAGGAAGATGGCTGACAAGACTGTGGTAGCCTATGTCCATGAAAAGGTACACAGACAGCAATCATGAAGAATAGTGAACACAACAGGTTTGAGAAGTGACAGCAGAATGGGGTCTGTTAGTCTATGAACTGCCTGGATATTACTAACATACCAACAGTTTTCCTAAATATTTCCTTAAGTATGGATCATCACCATCAGAATTACCTGAGGGTGTTTGTTAAATTTTGGATTATCCGGTGCCTATCTGGACACACAAACTTAGAATTTCTTTATTTTCAAGACCTCCCATGGAGACTCTTTTGGGTGCTAGTCTGTGATAACCTCTTGTCTAGATGCATCTGTCAGTTAAAACGCTGAAGCTTCTCTGAAATAGTAGAGAGGATTGGAGAGCTGTTCCTCATCAGGCTGATTTGGGCTCTATGATGACCTATTTGGTCATTGACCCCTTCCTCCTTTAAGTACTCTGTTGGGTCTCTAAATTACTCTTTGCAAAATTGCCATTACTTTTTTAACCCTGAAGAATGTTTTACGCCGCCATAAATAACCAGGACTTCTAGTGGGGAAATGTCTGGGGTGAGAATGTATAAGATGAGTCTATAATGCATTGTCAATTTTCCCCACTGGCTAAAGTTTTTAAAAACAGTAACTGCAAGTGATTGCAGCACATTGGATTTATAAAAGTCCATGTGTGTTTAATGATACTCAATAAAAGGGACAGCAACAAATGTCGTGTATCTGTTTGAGTACTTATATCAGCCACAAGATCAAGGAAGAAAATTGAAATAGCAAGTTTCAACATAAACATCCTCTTAACTTGATTATGTTTCTAGTTTAATTTGTATTGAATAATAGGAAATCTCACTTTAGTTAATGGGATTTCTGGTGGTGTTCTCTTGGTTTTTAATCTTTTCCAAAATGAATAGTTTGAATCTTCTTGCTTTCAATAATTTCTGATTCACTTCTGTTTTTCTTTTCAAATTGCTACAAATATCACTGGAAAGCAAGCTGTACTTTTTTAGCTAGAAGGTCCAACAGCCACCATTCTGTAACAGGTACAAATTGTAATAGGAACAGATCATTCTACCACATTTTATCATTCCTTGATACTATATTCTCTTACATTCTTAATGCCTCCATCATGTTTCATCTGAAGAAATACAAATGCAGAATTCATTGTTTTCACAGTTATTTTCGAATTTACTGTAAAGATAACCCTGACACTACAAAATTGTTTCTATCTTGAACCTATTTATCCATCATGTCAGAATGCCATTTACTTATGCATTGATTTTCCATTGCTTTATTTGTCCTAGTGTGGATCTAGAAGCAGGGTACATACCCTTTTTACATAGATGGATCATTCAGTAAAAAAGAAATTGTCAGCTATCACAGTAAGAGAAAAATGTTTAGTTTCTTTAAATAATCCATATATTATAAACAGTTTCGTTATAATCATAAAATTATATTTTATTAATAATTAGGAAGATGACAATATTAATTCTAGGTGGTGTTCTTTGAGTATTTCACATGCACTAGTATTTGTGCTAAATGCTTTACATACATGATTTCAGCTAGAGTAACAGAAATCCTATAAGAGTTATTATCAACTATTTTTTGTAAGAATTGATTAAAAATTAAATTAGTAAGCTGGATATCCCACAGTTAGTACGTGACTTCTGGAATTGCTTAAAAACTTTCCAATTATCAGAAAATATTAATTTTTATTAGAAACTATAAGAGGAAGCTATGTACATTTGATAATATAGGAAAGGAAATTGAACATCTGGATCGTTAAGAATCCAAATTTACTTCTTGTTAAAAAAAGATGCTAGAGGTTGAACTTTATGAAGCAAAACCTGTAAACATTAGGTCATTTCTTTCAAAAATATTATGCATGACTTTATTGATTTGTTGATTTTTATCAGTACTACAATTTTTCCCCCCTAGGAAATATCAGCCAAGTTTAGTAATATTTGTCTTCTGTTGGCAAACATAGGATCAAAAATGAAGTTTGGGAAGAGACAGGAAAAGGAAAGTGGTGCAAGAAATTAGATCTTAAAAAATGAAATGATTAGTCATTTTTTATTTCAGTAAATACATCATGGAAGGTTAACAATTATAAGTTTAAACCAGTCTCTCTGAAAATGTGTGCTTTTCTGAGGTACTTTAAGTTTTCTTGATCGCAGTCCCCACTAAGAATCAAAATCACTGAGCTTGAGACCTAGAAGTAGAGCAGACACCCCGGGTGATTCTAATGCATTTTGCTTGAGAACCAGGGCTTTAAACTTCTAAGGTAAAATTAACATTCAGCTCGATTGAATTATCATAAACATGCAGCAACTGGCAAATGTTTAATAGGCACCTTATTAAAAGAAGCTTTCAGTTTCACACAATGAGGACTTGCAATCCATTAACCCCCATCTGTGTCTGTTCAATTCACATGTACACTTAAAAATAAAACACTTACATGGAAGAGCCTTGGGCCAGAAACAAAGCACACTCAAGTTTAATAGTATCTTACGACTCAAAATACACAACTTTGAATTAAAAAGCAAAAACATAAATAGGGTTGGAAGATGAAGGGGAAGGAACCATTTCCTCCTTCCCCTGTATCACACAGGCAGCAATAAAAATAAAAGAGCTACACTATTTATTTTGAACTTTTGAATGCAGTACCAACCAGTGAATATGTATATTTTGATAGCTAATAAAAACAGGCCATTTAATTGCTTTGACTTCTGCTTCTTAGAGAGAATGAGTTCTTTAATAATAACTTTTAAAAAGCTGTAATTTTCTTGTTGATCTTTGAATGTTTCCCACTAAGCCTATTTCATGCGGATGCGGGCCAGCAGCCCTCCCTCCCATTACCATTAATGAGGCTAAGGCACTCAGTAATGGGAGAATGACCTTGTTTAAACAGTAGTTAGTTATTCATCCAATTGACTCTGATGGAAACGTGCAGGATCATTAATAGAATAAATGATCACACAACAGATACCAATGGTGGAACAATGTCTATAATAAGGGATGATAAAATCTTTGCGTCCTTTCTCTTTAGAGTGTGGAGTCTAGAGTGAATAGAGTCATTCGATTTATGCTTAAATAAAGTAACTACTTGGCATTTTGGCAAAAGGCTTATGTCAGAACACAACTAAATAATATCTATAGTTTTAAAGAGTGTGGTAGATTTGCTGCATGATCAAGTATCATACACATGGATGAGTTGACTATATTATTTATGATGAGACTTGTTATGGTTTATAGCAGCTGGTATACATACAAAACCCAAGTTTATGTTTCATGAAGATAATATAAATTATTCTGACCATGACCAATATTTCTGCTTTTATACTTCATTGTTTTGGCAAGGGTATTCTTTTTTTTTTTTTAAAGATTTTATTTATTTATTTGACAGAGATAGAGACAGCCAGCGAGAGAGGGAACACAAGCAGGGGGAGTGGGAGAGGAAGAAGCAGGCTCACAGCAGAGGAGCCTGACGTGGGGCTCGATCCCATAACGCTGGGATCACGCCCTGAGCTGAAGGCAGACGCCTAACCGCTGTGCCACCCAGGTGCCCCTGGCAAGGGTATTCTTGTATTAAATATTTGGATAATTGGTTTAATACCTTGGGAACAGATAAACCTCACATTTCCTTATAAAATATTTCATTGTAATCGGCTCATTTTATAGAATTTCTAACAATGTCATTTCATGTATTTTATACTGAAAATGGTAAATTATTTAGATAGATGTAATACATATTCATGATGATTCAAGCAGTACAGAAAAGTAAAAATAAAATCATCCTAACTCTGGTAAGAACCAGCATTATTAACTTTGGGTAAATATTGCTCAAGCATCTTTCAATTAGTCTACTGAAATACAAATAGAAAGATGGATAGATATTCCATTTTTTTAAAAGATTTTTTATTTATTTATCAGAGATAGAGACGGCCAGCGAGAGAGGGAACACAAGCAGGGGGAGTGGGAGAGGAAGAAGCAGGCTCCCAGTGGAAAAGCCTGACATGGGGCTCGATCCCAGAACTGCAGGATCACGCCCTGAGCCGAAGGTGGACGCTTAACAACCGAGCCACACAGGCACCCCTAGACATTCCATTTTTAAATACAGAGTGCTGAATTTGCTTTTATTTGAAATCAGACAAAATTGATATTTTTTCTTTACTGCCATTCTTCTTTTTCAATTTTAATTTTTTTTTCTTTTGTAAGTAGGCTCCACACCCTGTGTGGAGCCCAACATGGGGCTAAAACTCATGACCCCAAGATCAAGACCCAAGCTGAGATCAGGAGTTGGCTACCCAACCAACTGAGCCACCCAGGCACCCCTTTATTGCCATTTTTACATATAACAATTACTATCAGTTCTAAGGCACAATGTCCACAGTTCTTTAATCTACATTTTGTTTTTTAAATGTTTTGGTCATCATTGCCATTAAAATACTCAAGATTTTTTTCTTAACTGAATTGCCTGGATTTCATAGTTTCCTTAAGAAATGCTTCCTTCTCTCTAAGGCACAGTGACAAATACTGAATTTTCTGAATTAGCTTAAGTGCAGAGGTTATGCTCTTTTCTGCTTTTGGATTCTTGAATAAGCTCAAAAACCTGGTTTCAGGTACATTTCAGTTTAGCAGACCCTGTTCACCAGTTTCCTGCAGCAAAATATAAGCTCACTCTGTTTATTCAGTTCTTTCTCCATATGGAAATCTTAAATATTTTTAGTTTTTTGCACTTTTTTCTGAATTCTTGTTCATATCAACTTGTATGATTGCTTTATGATTGTCTTAAAACCAGAGGAACAGAGAAACCGAGGAAGCTTTGGCTGCTCCTAGGATCTGGCGGCCATCCAGGTCCATCACTGATGGTTGACAGACAATAGGAATCACCTCAATTCCTTCACTAGTCTCCTTTCTGGAAGAATTATGTAAACCATATAAAGGATGGTGTATGTTAATGAAATAAAAGATCATTTAGTTTTTTTAACCTCTTCAAAATCTTTTGGTTTAGGTGGTCTACAAATTACCTTGAGAGTGAAGCTGAGGCATAGTAACCCTCCCTGTAATATGCAATAATTTGATGAGAAATTCCTATTGTAGAATTTAAGTTACATTGTTTTCCTTTCTTTTACATATAGAGGCACTTGTGTAAATTCTGATACTGATTAGTTGGGTTTTTTTTATTCAAATGTTTGCTTTCATGGTAACAGTTATGTTGATGATTAAAAATTTAATTCAGGGGTGCCTGGGTGGCTCAGTCGTTAAGCATCTGCCTTTGGCTCAGGGCGTGATCCTGGCGTTGTGGGATCGAGCCCCATTATCAGGCTCCTCCTCTGGGAGCCTGCTTCTTCCTCTTCCACTCCCCCTGCTTGTGTTCCCTCTCTTGCTGGCTGTCTCTCTCTCCATCAAATAAATAAATACAATCTTTAAAAAAAATGTAATTCAAACTTACCTTGGACGTAATGACATTCTTGTAGATGTACATTGTATGGATATGCATGTGGCACCTACACTGTTAAGGTTGCAGATTATACGCTTGTTCAAATTATTAGTTATTTGTCTACTACACTCCAGTGATTCTGGTGAGTCAGACCCTTGACATGTAACTAAAGAGGAACAATCTTAATACTCAGAAAAAGTTGTGCTAGGATGGAATCAATTTTTCTCCTTGAAGTCCCCTGTGTCCACAGTTCTTTCCAGATAATAGAGCTATTTTTCTTAAGTTATTTCATCTTGGGTTTCCGTCTCTAACACCCAGAAACAATTGAGCTAACACAGTATTGCCTTTTCCGGAATGTCAAAGGAACAGAATCATACATGTAACTTTAGCATAATACACTGAGATTCATCCATGGTGTTGCCTGTATCAGGATATTCCATTGTGTCATAGCTTGTTTATTCATTAACCATTTGGACAGGTGGATTCTCTCCAGGTTTTGGCATTTGTGCCAAAAGCTCCTAAAAACAAACAAACTAACAAACAAAATGTGTGAATGTGAGCTAACACATAGGGAATGTGTTTTCCTTAAAAGCTACTTATTGTGTTCCGCCCCTATTTATGTTTCCTAATTGAATTAATATCATAAGCATTGACTTAATATCACAACTTGTTATAATCAGTTACCCAAACTTGCAAATAGTCTTTGTCTCATCACAGTCTATATCTACCAATGAAACAGAAATAATGATGTATACTGAACCAGTTATTTATCTCAATCATGAGTGATTAAATATAGGGTAAATAATGTGGCAGATATTATTACTTAACAAATAAGTGCCATCGAATATTTAGATGTAAAATATATATCTTCTCTAGCTACTCTTCTCATTTCTTAGTTTTATATTTAATTATAGAAAATTGTAAAATTGCTATATTTCTCAAAACGTCATAGAAGCAATTTCTTCTTTTGAGAGCACAGGAATTAGAAAATTTTATCTCATTATAAAAAATTTTCTATGAAGAATTTTTTAGCAATTGGATTTAATATTGGCTCAGTATGACTGAAAATGTTACTAAAATCTATTTCCCTTAAATAATATTTTAATTTTGAACTTTTAGAGAATTTATACTTAGATGAAAGTTACAGAAAAGTACTTATTAAATAAATGGAATGCTATTAAAATGAAATTTACTACATAAAAATAAATAGCTTTCAGACTATATCTTCATCAGCTAAGTGGTATGCATTATTATTTTTAAAACTTTAGGCAATGTACCATATCCTCTGTGATAAGTATGTAAATATGCTGATGAGATTTCCAGTGTTTCTGAAAAGAATCTTTTATTTGGCCTACATAATGTGGAGTCATAATCTCAAGGGGAAAAGTAATATGTGGAGCATGTTGAAGTAGGTAAATGAGGGAAATTTAAGTAAGTCAGGAAGCAGGATGCAGACTGTCTTATTCTAAGTCCCCCATGTATAGGATATGTTACTTTATTACTTCATATTTGAAAGTGTATATGTCATACTTGTATTCTTAAATATCTGTGTTTTGTGATATAAAAGATTATTATTTACTATGGCAGACTGGTTACTGATTTCATATTATAAGCCAACTGAACTCAATGTATAATAGATATGGATAGAGATTAATAGATAGATGTAGATATATTCATATATACATAAAATAGGAAATTAATAACCAGTGTGTCATAGTAGTGATACTTGGTGGTATTATCAGCAGCATCATCTTTCTCATCAGCATTATCATTTATTACAGCAAGTCAGCATGGCAGGGTTGATGACACACATGAGCCTGTATGTTGTTTACTGAGTGGAAAGTAACTGAAGTATATACTTCAAGATGGTAAACATTTATGCTTTTTGTTATCAGAAACTTTAACTCATGCTCTGAGATTTAGAATTGTTTTCTGACACGTAGTCTTTCATCCTATGTGAAGACGAATTTTTGTTTACAAATTAAGGAAAAATAACTTTATTATTTCAGTGATATTTCTCCTTTGCTCAAAACCTTCCAATGGCTTCCCAACTTACTAAGAATAAGAAACAAAATAAGCATAGAAGGCTCTACAAGATCTGGTTCCCATTATCACTTCGAACATGCCTGCTACTACTCTCACCTTTGCCTACTCTTGCAACCACAATGACTACCTAGCTTTTGTTGGAACATACTAGGAATGCTCTCATCTCAGGATCAGGGCATGCACTATGCCCAGGATGCTCTTTCTCCAGACAGCTTAATGATTTTTTTTTTCTTTAAATCATTCAGAGTGTTGCTCAACTATCACTTTTCTGTGAGGCTTGTCCTTATATATACTAGTTTACATGATACCTTACCATTTGCTTCTAAGTATCCTTGGCATGGCACAGGAGAAACAAATAACTATATTTTAAAGAATTGCCTTCCCCAGATGGTTCTAGATTAGATTTTACCAGTGAGAAGAACTCACATGAGATTTAGGAGACAGAAAAATGAGGTGACATTAACCTTTAAAAACGGTTGTATCTAGAATCCTAGGCAGACACATTCAGAAAAGCTCCTTCATATTGGTAATGGTTTCAAATCAATATGTTTAAAAAGGAGAAATTTGGGGGCACCTGGGTGGCTCAGTCAGTTAAGCATCTGTCTTCAGCTCAGGACATGATCCCAGTGTCCAGGGATCAAGCCCCATGTTGGGCTCCCTGCTCAGCAAGGAGTCTGCTTCTCCCTCCCTCCACTCTTGTGCTCACTCTCTCCCTCTCACTCCCTCTTTCTCTCCCTTCCTCTCAACTAAATAAAATCTTTTAAAAAAGGAAAATTTTGGCAAAAAGAGTCATTTTTCGATAGGTAAACTTAGATTATCACAAACTGACTTTCTGACAATTGATTCTAAAGAATTCATTTCAGAATAAAAGGTAAGAAAAAAAAATTTCAGAAGGAATAGTTAATAAAAACATAAACACAGACATAAATGATGATTGGTATAACATTATAACAAGGATAAAGTTCATTTATGGGATTAAAAAATCACAATACTTTAAAGGCATTAAAACACAAGCCATAGACTGAGAGAAAATATTAGCAAAAAAGAAAACTGATAAAGGACTGGTACTAAAAATATACAAGTCTTAAAACCCAACAATAAGTAAACAAACAACTTAATTAAAAAATTAAAAATTCACCAAAGATCCGGATACTTCATCAAAGAAGACATACAGATGGCGTACACATATGAAAAAAAAGCTCAACATTATATATTATCAGGGAATTGCAAATTAAAACAACAAGATACCACTGCTCACCTGTTAGAATGGCTAGAATCCAGAACACTGAACACACCAAATGCTGGCAAGTATGTGAAACAAGGAGAACTCTCATTCATTGTTTGTGGAAATGCAAAATAGTTCAGCCATTTTGGACGACAGCTTGGTGCTTTTTTATAAAACTAAATAAACTCCCATATGATCCAGCAATCATGCTTACTTGGCGTTTACTTAAATTAGTTAAAAACCTATGTACACACAAAAACCTACATTCTAATATTTTTAGCAGTGTTATTCATAGCTGCCAAAACATAAAAATAATCAAGATGTCCATCAGTAGGTGGATAGATAAACAAACTGTGGTATATCCTTGTAATGGAATATTATTCAGCAATTAAAAAAAATGAACATGGTGGAATGAAAGTCATGGTAGTAACCCAAATGCATGTTGCTAATTGAAAGAAGCCAATCTTAAAAGGTTATATATTGTACGATTCTAACTATATGATATTCTGGAAAAGGCAAAACTATGGCCACAGTGAAAAGATCAGTAGTTGCCCAGAGTTCAGGAAGAGGGAGGCAGAGATCACTAGGTGGAACATAGGAGCTTTTAAGGACAGTGAATTTATCCTGTATGATATTCTAATGGTAGGTAAATGTTATACATTTGTCACAACCCATAGAATGTACAACATAAAGAGAGAACCTTAATGCAAACCATGGACTTTAGTTAATTACAATGTATCGATGTTGGCTCATCAAATTGAACAAATGTATCACCCTACTGCAGATCACTAATAATAGGAAATAATGCATATGTATACAAGACTATCCAAGATAATGGTTTTAAGACCTGTGAATGGGTATTTGTGACACTTCACTTTGGATAAATTTTCATGTGATGGCATCATGTATGAGTGAAAACTACTGTATCAAACATCTCCAATGGAGGACCACATAATGTACATTGTAATACTATTATTATTCAAAAATTGACTGATATAATGATGAAGACACTGATGGGTTCAGTAAAAGACTAAAATTGATTTTTTTTCATAAATTGTGATAACAGATAAAGGTAATATAAGAAACTTACTATATTATTGTATATAATTTATGTTTATATCAGTGTGTCACTATGATTAAATGCCTGTAAAAGTCACAGCACTGAACTATTGAAAAAGAATTAATCTATTTATTCAGAAATAATATTTTGATACACGAAGGCATAGACAAAATAATCTACAGACAAATTTTGGAAAGATAAGAGAGTTTCATAAGGTGGCTGGGTTTAAGATAAATGAGGATAAGTCAATTTCATCGAACAACTAGAAAATATAACTTAATTAAGAAGACATAATTTAAACAATATCAGAGAATACAAAGTGCCTTTGAATAAATCATAAAACTATCTCTAGGAGTCCTATGTGGAAAACTCTAAAATGTTATTAGGATATAATGAGTAAGATATTGATAATTGGGGTGTTACATAATGTTACTGAACATAAAGATTTAATGTTATAACAACATTTAATGTTATATGAAGTTTCAATATAATTCTAAATAATATTCTTTAACACATCATTATGATTTTACAATTCTTAAATTTATATTGAAGAGTTAAATCTTTCCATCTCTTGATATAGTCAAATAGCTTATATGTGAAGAATCTCTCCACTGGGAACAATTAGAAAAATTAGATAAAATTGAAATAAACAAGTATTTTGTAGCATTGGAGAACTAAGACAGCAAAGGCTTGAAAGGCAAATACCCTGGGGAGAGGGGACACATACTTAGCTGACTCTTGCATATTTTCCCAATTTGTCAATCCCTAAAGCAGCTGAGAGGTTAGGAGTTGAGCCAGAATTGGTGGCTACAAAACCTGAGAAATTGCCAAGGCTTCTGAACTTTTCTTAATGATGCATAAGCAAAAATATGACTTAGGAGATCTAGTAAACACTTCAAGCTTTCTTTTGGACCTCCTGAAAGCAAGCAACATATGCATGAATGCTAACACTCACAAGGCCTGAAAACCATCTTGGAAACATATCAAACCTAGGTTAAAGGAAGAGAATCTGCCATAATCTGCTCAAAACAAAACCACATCCTACCAGGACAATGAGAACTCCTTTTACAGCCTTATATTTTACCTACAAGCTTCATAGCCAATATCCAGTATTGAATCAATAACTATTCAGCAAACCAAAATGCAGAAGTGATTTACCAAAAAACAAGAAAAATGCAATAGAAATAAATTAAATTGTGAAGATATTAAAATCCTAAAGAATCTGGGGTGCCTGCGTGGCTCAGTCGTTAATCGTCTGCCTTCAGCTCAGGGTGTGATCCCGGAGTCCCGGGATCGAGACCCACATCAGGCTCCTCCGTTGGGAGCCTGCTTCTTCCTCTCCCACTCCCCTTGCCTGTGTTCCCTCTCTCGCTGGCTGTCTCTCTCTGTCAAATAAATAAATTAAAAACAATAATAATAATAAAATAAAATCCGAAAGAATCTAAACAGAGATTTGCAATCTATAAAGAAGGAGCAAATAAGAATTCCATATGTAAAAAAAACACGATCACTGAAATTAAGAACTCAAAATTATTTAATCCCAGCTAAAATACAGGAGAGTAGAAGATACATATCCTGGAAGATATGATAATAAAAAAATCATCTGAAGTATAAAGAAAAAATTTAAAAATTAAAATATAAAAAGCAAGAGCCATATGAGACATGAAGAAATTAACACAAAAGCAGCTAGAATCTAAGGAGAGAAAGAGAATGAGGCTGAAAGTATCTGAAGAAAAAATGACAAAGAATTTTTCAACATTGATAAAATACTATGCCGGAGATTTAAAACCATTTGGAATGCCCAGCAGATTTATACACAAAGAAAACCACACCTTGGCTCATCACAGCAAATCTACTAAAAATCAAAGACAAGGAGATATTCTTAAAAATAGCCCAAGAAAAAGACACTGCTATTGGTGAAGATACACAGAATTAATGAAGGAAGCAGAGGGTGCCAAGAGAGATACAGGCAATATTACAGATTAATGAGGAAATATTCAGGAAATGAAAATGAGAAAGTTATGTATTTCCACGGGAAAAATAGGATTTGGGGTTCCTATCTGGCTCCTTGCAAAAAAAAAAAAAAGAATAAAAACCTAAAAAAACCTTAAACGTAAATGATTAATTATTTAGAAGTAATTGTGGAAGTGTACATTTACAATATTTGGTACAAATTTATTTCTTTAACAATAGAGGATAAAAGCTAATCACAAATGAAAAGTCTGATAAATCCAATTACATTAAAATTAAGATTTTCATCACAATGCACCATGAAGGAAATGAAAGAATAAAAAGTAATACTATACAGTCTAAATCAAAGGGAACTCTTTTACAATGTGGATGATAGATAAATAAGCAGGATAGTTTGAAAAATAATTTGACAGTATCTTGTTAAATTGGGTAGTAAAATATCTTATAAATCCATCAGTGTCTTATATATTTATTTTAGAGAAATTCTGGCATATGAACACCAAGGAACATGCACTGGACAGTTCTTAAAAGCACAGTTTATTAAAGCAAATACTTTAAATAACAAACCTAAATACTACAAGCAATATTTAAAAGTAAATTATGGCAAGTAATTTGATGGACTCTTTCCAGAAAAAAATGAATTACAATGAAAGCAATAACAAAAATCTTATAAAGTTACTATTGAGGAAAAGAGTCACAGATTTCAAACTACAGTATGATGTCATTTGTATAAAGATCTAAGACAAGTAAAAACAAATAATACTTTAAGATTCATATATATGTAATCATAATATTTTTAAAAAGAAAGTGGGAAGTATAAAATTGAGAAAAGTCATAAGGTCTATTGGAGACACAAGGCTATGGAGTAGGAGGCAGACGAGCACAACAAAATTAAGAGAATGGTGATATTATGGTTAAATTGTGCATACACTAAACAAGTCTAGTTTATATTTTATTCTATAGAAAAGATGATGGAGAATTTAGTGCTTTGATATTATGTTAACTTTTCTTGTTTTACTTCTTTATGACCTTGCACAGAATAAATCTGGCACACTGAAAACAGTACCCCATATTCGAAAGGTTTTACTTAGACCTCTTCAAACATAACAGCATAGCCCTGCAGGTGATGAGATTTTTGCCAGACAGGAAGCAAAATCACCAAGGATAACAGATTAAAAAATCAAACTGAAACTGTGAACCATGGATCCTCCATTTTGATGCTGTCTATCTCTGAATATTCAAGTATAATATGAGTTCTTAGGTGCTGAAAATAATTATAATTTTATTTGCCACTTTTGTTTTTTAAGTCATGGGTTATCAGTAAATAGTAGATTTAAATCCTTAGTTGAAAATTTTTGGACTTTGCTCTTTTTCTTGGGAAATAGTACTTAGAGAATATGAAGATGATACAAAGTTTGTTGCTTAACTTTACATTGTCAACATATGTCTTTATATTACATATACAACAAATGTCAGAATATGTTTAACCGAAACAGGTATCTAAAACTGTTTGCTAATTTAAAATACAAAAGCAATGTTTGATAGTTTCTTTAGGTATTTGAAATGAATTTTAAAACATCTTTGTTTTGGGGTACCTGGGTGGCACAGTAGGTTAAATGTCAGACTCTTGGTTTTGGCTCAAGTCATGGTCTCAGGGTCGTGAGATTGAGCCCCACGCTCTGTGCTCCGAGCGGAGTCTGCTTGAGTTCCTCTCTCCTGCTCACTCTGCCCCTCCCCACCCTCTCTCTCTAAAATAAATAAATAAATCTTTAAAAAAACTATATCTTTGTCTTACTCAATTATCACATAGACCTTCTATGGTTTTCAGTAAAACTAATTCCCATGTACCCTCCTGTTAATTTTGTGCCACTTCTCTCTAAGCTAAAGTGCAAAAGGAACCTTTGTTCTTTTTTTAAAAAGATTCATTTATTTATTTTAGAGGTGGGTAGAGAGAGCATGCAGCAGGCCGAGGAGCAGAGGGAGAGGGAGAATCCTCAAGCAACTTCCCCCTGAGCACAGAGCCCATCACAGGGCTTAATTCCAGGACTCTGAGATCAGGGCCTGATCTGAAATCCAGCCAGCCGCTCAACTGACTGAACCACCCAGGTGTCCATGACCTTTCCTCTTTAGTAGTCCTCTCTTCTCTTTAGCTAGGAATGGCCAAGATACAATGGAACCAGCATGGGGACATGTAGGTGTCATTATCACAAAGTAACATATAAATATGTCAAATAATGATGTTATTACTGTAAAGTCACTCCACATTGGAACTTATCCCTTATCAATGCTTCATTTCTTTTAATATACACAATACAATAAACTATTGATGAACAGTTTTAGAGTTTATGGTGTTTTGTACATTTTTTTTTGTAACCAAGACAATTCTGTTTCAAATTATCCTTTATTTCATAGCTTCCAGCACTTTTGGAGGACTTTATAAAAGATCTGAAAAATTGTGCATGGTTTTATGGTAATACAGTTATTTTATTTAACTCTAGGTAAAATTCCCTAGAAATCTCTTAAAATGTAAAATTGTAGCCTTCTATGGCATATTTATCTCTTAAAATGTAAAATTGTAGCCTTCTGTGGTATATGTCTGTGCCCAGGGCCAGATTCCATGCAGTCCTTCTCTCACAGCCTGCTTTATTGAATCATGATTTTAGCACCTCTAATCAATTACAGATCAAATCGGAGATTCCCCATACTACTTCTTGGGAAAAATGACTCCTTTGGTGTCACAAGAGATATGTTTCTTACCAAGATAGATGACAAACTTAGAATTATTTATCATTTGTTGGATGGTGATAGGAAGAATTTGGTGATTTTCTGTTTTTTGAATTTTTAAAATTTAAATTCAATTAATTAACATAAAATATATTATTGGTTTCAGAGGTAGAGGTCAGTGATTAGTCAGTCTTATACAATACCCAGTGCTCATTATATCAAGTGCCCTCCTTAATGTCCATCACCCAGCTATCTCATCCCCCAGCCTCCCTCCCCTCCAGTAACCCTCAGTTTGTTTCCTATGATTAAAAGTGTCTTATGGTTAAAGATGTGGGTGACTCCTGAAGCCAATATTACACTATATGCTAACTCACTAGAATTTAAATAAAAACTTGAAACAAAAACAAAATAAAAATAATGATTTACAAACCACAATAAATAAATAAATGTGATTGATAGATAGATAGATAGATAGATAGATAGATAGATAGATAGATGTGGGTGAGACAGCTCATTTGGGTTTCTGGCCTAATGATTCAGATTGACTGTATACTAATCATTTTCATGTAATGTGTAAGTTTTCAGACTTATTAGTCTTGGGGCAAAATGGGCTGATTTGCCCAGAATTTGGTTATTAATAAGAACATTTTTCTTATGTGTATAAAATCCACATTCTGGAGTCACCTGGGTGGCTCAGTTGGTTAAGCATCTGCCTTCGGCTCAGGTCATGGTCCCAGGGTTCTGGGATCGAGCCCCACATTGGGATCCCTGCTCAGTGGGGAGTCTGCTTCTCCCTCTCCTTCTGCTGAAAAATTAATTACAGACACCAATTTTTTGTCTTTATGACTTTCTATAAAATGGTCCAGAGATTAGTTTCAGACAATAGGATTTGGAATTTTGATAAACGCCAAACCATTAAAACATCCTTTTACATATAATTCTACAATTTCATAAAACAATTTAAAAGGCTTTAATATCTTAAATGACTATCTCAATTAAAAATGATTTATACAACAATAGAGTCAGGAAAGAGGGAGTTGAATTTTTATATAGTTGTCTCCATTCTGTACATTAAGATCTGTCCAAATATGCTCATCAAATAAGTGAAATGCATTCTCTTTGGTTTCTTTTGATTAATATCACCGTCTACTTTGAATATTAAAAGCTATCTATTTCAATTCCCTGATCATAGCTATATATGTGATTTTTGCCCTGAACCTTCAGAAGATGTAACATTTAATTCAATTCTAGAGAAAAACTTATGCAAATATATTCCTTCGCTTTCTCTCCTAACGGATCCGGCCCATGCTTTTCAATCTTGTAGATTTCATTGAGTCATTTATTAAATGCAAAGTTTTAGATTTATTAAAGGCTTCTTTTTAAATTTAATAGTATCATCATTTTCTTTATAAGAAAGAACATGAACATCCTTTATGTTATTTGCCTGCCTTGCTTTTTATTAAATGATCCACATTGTAATAATCATCAAAATAAACTCATCTGAGATGTCCTTTAAGGAGATTATGAAGACTCTTCATTTTTTAAATAATCTCAGTTCAGTATTTACTACTAAAAATTGTATATTTTTGCTAGAGGGAACAACATAAGATTTCCACAATCATTTTATCAATGTTGGAGACAATAAACCACATAATCTGGACTAGAATTCCTATAGAGAAGAGTGACTCCTTAATTTGTGGAGGCATTGTTTTAAAGGAGGGGCACTAGCCAAGGAGCTGAATGTATAAGATGTAAGATCTATCTGTAACTATCTGTGAAACATGGAATAAATCACTCAGCTTCAGTTCCTGCACTTGTGAAACTGAGACATTAATCTCATAATTAATGGGAGACCCAATGAGCTAATGCATAATAATTAATATTCTGCATTAGCATAATACCATCATGAGTTTTGCTGCTTTCATTTCATATGTATTCTTATTGCTTATCATTTTTATTTAAATTGATTTTTAAAAAAAAAATTAAACGTATTTCCTAAAAGGAAACTTTATATCATCATTATAATGGAAAGCAAGGATTTTTTTCATAAATAACAGATAACCAAAAAGTAAAATCTTTGATAACACAGCAATGCTACAAAATCCTACCAGAATAGCTAAATACTATTCCAGTTGAAGATTCTGAGCCTGAAGCTTTATTTTTGTTGAAAGAGGGAAAGATTATAAATTGCAATATTCAACAAAGATGTCCTTTCAGAGCTATTAAGAAAGCCAGAAAGAAAAATAAAAAGAAATATCTTTTTCTCTCTGTAATTCAATGTTACTTAATGTTAAGACCATAGACCATCTAATTATCTTCTGTAACAACAATTTTATGTGTCCCATATTTTGTGAAATATTAAAGTGATAAACATAAATTAACATAGTACCTGCCAATACATTATGATAATTATACAAAACTAAAAGGGCAGTTTTACCAAATTAACAACCTTCATCAACCCAATTAAGTAGCAAATTCATATGGGTGGGGCCTAATTCCAGAACAATTCATTTTTATTTTAGCAAATTCCCTAATTAGTATCATAGGCTAGTTATAGTATTCCTCTTTCAAGTATTTGTTAAAATAAGGACCAACAGCACCAAGTTTCCAAAATACATAAAAATACTATACCTCCATACTGCTGATGAGACCATCAACTGGATTTTTATTTTGATTGTTGTTTTCAATTCTAAAATTTCATTTTTATTGATCTTTACATATTCTATTTTTTGGCTGATAATTTCAACTCTTTGGTAAAACTTCCTATTATTTTTTTCTTTTGCTTCAAGCATGTTCTTAATTGTCAATTGAAGCACTTTATTTTGTTTACCATAGTTCCTTTAAAATATTTATCAGATACTTAACAATATTTCTATCATCTTTCTTCCAGCATTTAGTGGTTATCTCCCATTCACTTTCACTTCAAATCCACCTGGTTCTTTGTATAATGTGTGATTTCTATTTGAAACCTAAACATTTTTGTAGTATGTTATGAGATGATATGTTTTGGCCAGTGTTAAAGCAAAAATTGCACTAAGTTAAACAGGCAATAGAGGAGAGAGACTAAGATATAGTCTAAACTCAACTGCACTGAAAGGAAGGACAAGGGAGTCTTTAAGAGCTGGGGATGGAGGTGGGTCTTAGGCCATGCATATTCACTAATCAGCTTTACCCAGAAGCAAAGCAAACTTTCTGGATTATTTCTAAGAGGAGATTGCTTTATAATTTGGAGCAAGGAACCCATCTACACACCTAAATTATATTTCTTTTTTTGTTTGTTTTGTTTTTCTTTGTTTTGAGAAAGAGAGAAAGAAAGAATGCAGAGCATGGGGTTGGGGGGCAGAGGAACAGAGAGAAAGGGAGAAAGATTACGAACTGAGCTGAAATGCTGAAATCATGAGTTGGGTGCTTACCCAACTAAGCTATCCAGGCGCCCCATTAAATCAAGTTTT
>NC_048233.1:68496944-68509450 GCF_002007445.2 Ailuropoda melanoleuca | reverse complement strand
CCCTCTCCTCTCCTCCCTTCCCCTCTCCTCTTCTTCCCTCTTTTTTTCTTTCTTTCTTTCTTTCTTCTTTCTTTTCTTTCTTTCTTTCTTTCTTTCTTTCTTTCTTTCCTTCTTTCTTTCTTCTCTCTCTCTCTCTCTCTGTCTTTCTTTCAAGTAGGCTCCACACACAGCATGGAGCCCAAATTCACGACCCTGAGACCATGACCTGAGCTGATATCAAGAGTCAGGTGCTCAACTGACTGAACCACCCAGGCATCCCTCCCACCTAACTTATATTTCTATCCACCCACAGATACTGGGGGATGGGAACTCTCTCTTCCTTGATGAGTAGTGTTCAAAGGGATGGCTCCCAAGTCCTACAGAATGAACGTCCTGGGTTATAAAACTGGAAAGAAGCTTCTAAAAATATTTATGTCTCTATATGCTTCGGTGTCTCAGTTAGTTAAATGTCTGCGTTCAGCTCAGGTCATGATCCCAGGGTCCTGGGATCAAGCCCCACACTGGGATCCCTGCTTGGAGAGAAACCTGCTTCTCCCTCATCCTCTGCCTGATGCTCCGTCTACTTGTGCTCTCTCTCCATCAAATAAGTAAATAAAATATATTTTTTTTAAATTAAAAACTATTTATGTCTCAAAGTGGCAGAGGAAGATTTTGGAATTACACATTTTCTCAAGAAAATGCACTAAGGAAAGAGAGGTCAAGGACTTAAAGGCAGGAAGAAATCTGTCACAAGTTTGGTCATGCTGAGGGAAATGTTAACACCATCTTTGTCACTGGCTTTTTCTGACAAGGCCTTAGCAGGGAAAGAGGGAGGGGTACCACTGAGTTACTGCTGGTGGAAATCGAAGTCCAGATTCTCTACTCAACTTCCATGATGCTCAAGGGGCGGTGGCTCTCCATCTCTGCTGAGCAGGGTGAGAGTTTTGGCTCCACATATGGTCTACACTGGCACAGTGTTTGGGGGTAAAAGAAATTTGTTGCTGCTTGCTGAGGTGGAAGTCTAGATTCTCCATATGGACTCCACTGACATTGCACAGTGTGGGGATTTGTTGCTTCTCAGCACACATAAAAGTGCCAGTTCCCCACCTGGCCTTCTCTGACTCCAACCCGGTGGGGGCTGGGAGCCTCCTTACAGTCCGACAGAGGTACAAGTGCAGGGCACCTGTCCTGCCCTTGCTGACATCGTGGAGTGGGGCCAGATTTTTCTGTGCTGTGTGACTGAAGTTGAGCCATTTATGGTCTAAAAATTCTTTCCTATCCTGTTGGTTAGAGAGAGCAGGTTTTTGTGGGGGCATTATCCGTGTCCACTGGTGTTTCCAGGTTGACAGCTTTTTAAATTCCAAGTGTGTGATCTAAGGCAAAAAGAAAACCCAAGGAACTCACCACCACCATGTTGTTCTTTGGGTCCTGAGGTTTCTAGCTGGTCTTTCTTCCTCTGTCTACTTTTCTTTATATAAATATTTAAATATAATGTCCAAGGCTTTTAGTTGGACTAAAACTAAAGATTACTTAGGAAGAGAAATAGGAAAAAGTACTTCTGCTCCATATTCCTGGAGGCAGAAATATACTTTTATTTTTAAGTGAATTGTTCTTATTCTCTTCAACTAAACATGTTGGCTTGGAAGGCCAAACAACTTCTTTTCACTGACCTAAATTGTGCTGCTGCTGCTCCTGGAGATCCAAGCATTCCATAGTCTACTTTTCTCATGAATCCCAAATACTGTTCTTTAAAGCATCAAAAATCCTTTCTTATATTCTCGATGTTACGCGATAAAATTTTAAGCTTGGAAAAATAGGTAATATTTTATGACATAATGTGTAAGTCTTTACATTACATGTTTTCTTCTTGAACTTTTAACATTAAGTTGCTTTATTTCATCTAATGCATAATTCTTCATACAAAAAAAACTTAAGAAAAAAGCATTGAACTTACAAGTTGGAAATATTAGACATTATGGTTCATGTGAATTTGTCAGCATATTACATAGAAAATAAAAAAGCCAATATTGTTATAATTATATAACGTACCATGTTTTCTCCTTCGTGCCTTTAATTGTATAAGTTTTTGAATTAGATCTAAGAGTGGAGAGGAAAGTTTCGGGAAGATTCGAGAGTATGGACAGCAGAATTAAATTTATATGTGAATTAAAAAACATTGGCCTGGTGGGGGTAAGTTATTCATAAGGGTAGACATGTATAATATGAAGAGGAAGGAAATCTGTCTCAGAGTGAAGACTCCATGAGTAAGGTGGATTATCAACAATGATCCCACACATTAAAAACAAAAGGAAGTTTGAAATGCTGCCCCTACTAGAAGATAAAAACTCACAAATACTGAATAAATTCATTTTCTTACTGACATTTGTACATTCACAAATAGAGTCTCATCCAGTAAAAAGAAAAAAAAATTGAGATGCTGTTGTAGATTGAGGATGGAGATAGTTTATAATTTTCTATGTTTCCAATCCTGATGATTTGTTTCCATGCATTGAATCCTAGTAATTGTTTGCGTGCCTATTTTTACAATATGAAAAAGGATGACCCCAAAACTTAGGGTCTTTCTTTTTTTATGCCTACCACAGTATCTGACATGAAGAAAGAACTTAACGGATTTTTCACCTAAATGAAGCCTAAGAGCCTTTACACGACTATTTTTTAGCACTCCCCCAATTTCTCTACTTTTTCCTTAGTCACCGTACGTTTTATTTCTAGCCGTTTGGCAGAAGCTACTCACCACTCCCTTCACATCCCGCATTGATCCGTCCCTTTGGGGTTTAGCGCGTCACTTGTATAAACCCAGAGGCCAGTTTATAAAAATTCCCTTTCCCTCTAATGATGTACCTCCAGCCTCATTCTCTGGCTCACCTCCACTCTACAGGAACATCGTTCAGCCTTTGCTCTTCAATCACCTAGTGCACTATTATAATCTTTCTAAGCTTCTTCTGATCTATGCGCGGGAGTCGGATTCACTGAAGACTGGAGTTGGCATGGATCACTACGCTGGTTTCTACCCTCGGATCCCTTTCAGCGCCTTCTCTTTCCTCTTAGCTCTGTGAACACATTGTGTAGCCTGAGTGAAGTACGTGGGGAAATGACAAAAACACAACGCTCTCCCTCGCTGCTCCCTGCGGAGCTTTTGGCGAGCAGAGGGCTCTCCGCCTCATTCCTGCAAACACATTCTCGTGCTCTCTTTCTCAGCATTGCCAACACAGAGCTTTGAAAATACTCCCTGAAATGCCTCTGAAACTCATGAAGATGAAAGGGCCTCTTCTCATCGCCCAGTGGTAGAGACCACGCTGCTAGAACCGCTCCGGACTCGGTTACTGAACTGTGCGCAGAGCAGCTCTTGTGGCCAGAATGTCACCGAGTTTCCCAACCATCAGTGCTTCCAAGGTCTTTTAAACGCCTCTGAAGCCTGATACCAAAAGAATAAGATGTCAATACTCCTGAATGCACTTAGCTAGAAATTGTTTGTCCTATACTCTAAGGGAACTGTTCAGAAGAAGAAAAAAAAAATCTCTGGGTTTAAAAAAAATGTAAAAATTCAGGCCATATGATATTAGTCTAAAATTCCATTTTATCTGCAAGTGTTACCTATAGCTATACAACACATAGATGATGACTTCAGCACGCCCACATCATTACTTAGATGACTGCATCTCACCTACACAGCACATACCCTTCTTCGCTAGAACAAGTAATATAATCAAAGGTTGAACAGAGAGAGAGTGGGATGCTCATATAAGTTTTAAAGTGTTAAATTCCTTCCATATAAGTAGATAAAGCTAAGGTAGTCAAACACACCTGGTCACAGTCTCTCTCTTCCCCACATCCTGTAATAATTTAAGCACTGAAATTTGAAGAGTTCTTATCTCTCATCCTCCTTTACTCCTCAATGTGATGGAAAAGGCTTTTAGGACATATAAAAGGACAAGTGCACTAATGAATGTGTAATCGCAAAATCCAGGATCATCTTGGTAATCATAGTACTTGATCTCTCAAAATCATTTGTCACTGAAAATATTCCTTCTTTCTTTATTTTTTAAAATGAAGATTTTTAAAAAATTTATTTGAGAGAGAAAGAGCACATGAGCAGGGGGGAGGGGTAGAGGGAGAGAGAGAAGCAGATTCCCCTGCTGAGCAGGGATCCCAAAGCCGGGTGGATCCCTGGACCTGGGATCATGACCTGAGCAGGAGGCAGACCCTTAACTGACTGAGCCACCCAGGCGCCACTCCTTCTCTATTTAAAAAGGAGAAATTTTAAACCGAAAACCAGATTACTGTAGTAAGTGAGAGAATAAAATTCATTTTGTTTTTTAAAATTATTACTGAACAAATACATTCATTATAAAGGACTAACATATATATTGTCTGATGGGTGTTGATGAAAGACAACTGACATTTGTTGATCACTCACTATATATCCAGAATCATACTGGCAAGTGATAGATTATCTTTAAAGATAACTTCAAAGAATTTCTTCCATCTCTGCATGTATATACCACAGTCCCATCAATACATGGATATGGTAACTTCCTATAGAATCTGAGCTAGCCTTGTGGCTATCTTTTACCGATAAAATGTAGGGAAGAAGATACTCTGCCAGTCCTACACTTATGTTTCCAGAGGACTAATAACCTCTCCTTTAACTTTTTGCACTTTAGCTGCCATGCAAAGAAGTTCAGATCAGATGACGGAATCATGAGAGAACATGCACAAACAGGCCTGGTCAGATACCAGACATTCTGTCTATCCCATCTGCAGTACTGAATATGTGATTAAAGTCATCTTAGATGTTCCAGCATCAACTTTGCTCCCAGTTAAATGCAGTAGTCACTAAATAGCTAAGTGACCACAACTAACAGGAAATTGAGCAGAAGACCTGCCCATCAGAGTTTTACTTTCTTATAAAATTGTGGGAAATGGGGCACTAGGGTGGCTCAGTTAAGTGGCCAACTGTTGACTTCAGCTCAGGTCATGATCTCATGGTTGTGAGATCGGGCCCCATGTAGGGCTCTGCACTGAGCATAGAGCCTGCTTAAAAAAATGGCTCAATCATTAAGCATCTGCCTTCGGCTCAGGGCATGATCCCAGGGTCCTGGGATAGAGCCCTGCATCAGGCTCCCTGCTCCGCTGGGAACCTGTTTCTTTCTCTCCCTTCCCCTGCTTGTGTTCCCTCTCTCACTGGCTGTCTCTCTCTCTCTGTCAAATAAATAAATAAGAATGAATGAAAAAATTGTGGGAAATGATAAATTGTGGTTGTTTTAAATAGAGAAGTATTTGGTGGTTATTTACTCAGTAATACATGAATGAGACAGACATTGATACAAGGAAATGTGTGCTACATAGCAGAAACTTAAAATATGTGGTATCGGCTTAGAACCAAATAGTTCTGGGATGGATGGGCACTAAAGAGACCGTTGGTAGAGGCTGGAGAAGCAATAAAGTGGCTGCACTAAGAGGCCAAAGGAAAGAAAACCAGGGCTCTGTATTGTTGAGAACATTGGCAAAACTGCTGATTGAGTTAGCCTAAAATGTAGAAAATATATCTGACTAAGAAGGTACCTAGGCAGAATGTCTAAAGTGTCAATTGACTTTCTTCACTATGTCTGATAAAATATAAGACAAGTGATGAGCTAATGAAGAAAATATTCAGTTGCGAAACAGAATTTGGAGGAAATATTTCCACCTGAGGACTTTCTAGGTTGCAAAATAATCTATTTTTTTTTCCAATCCCCAGCCTCAAAGTTAAAAATAGCCTCAGGCAAAGATCAAATTCAGGGCACTTCCAGTAAAAAGATCAAACCAAGGGTGTTTTATAAGGCCTCTTTTATTTTATTTATTTTTTTAAAAGATTTTATTTATTTATTTGACAGAGATAGAGACAGCCAGCGAGAGAGGGAACACAAGCCAGGGGAGTGGGAGAGGAAGAAGCAGGCTCATAGCAGAAGAGCCTGATGTGGGGCTCGATCCCATAACGCCGGGATCACGCCCTGAGTCCAAGGCAGACGCTTAACCGCTGTGCCACCCAGGCGCCCCTATAAGGCATCTTTTAAAACATCAGAAAGACTTGAGTTTTATCCTGTTTTCCCCCAGCACTCAAAAAAAGTATTCTAAGAATATTAAGGGCAATGTCCAGTAGAACCATGACTTGCAGCCAAAAGTTGAGAACGGCCTATCTTGAAGACATTGCGAGTATGGATTTTTTTCTAATAAAATGAACAATAATTTCATACATTAACTTAATACAAAGTTATTAGAAACCTGTACAAGCATGGACTAGTAGGGATTAAGACAGTTCATAATGAAAAGAGGCTCCCGGCCACCGACTGTTTTAGTATCAGGAAGAAAAGCTATTCGGCAGCAGAGAGTTCGTTCTTTCTTTCTTTCTTTCTTTCTTTCTTTCTCCTTCCTTCTTTCTTTCTTTCTTTCTTTCTTTCTTTCTTTCTTTCTTTCTTTCTTTTTTTCTTGAGAAAGACAGAGAGAGAGAGAGCAGGGAAGAAGAGAGAGAAAATCTCCAGCAGACTCCTTGCTGAGCACAGAGACCGACTCAGGGCTCGAGCTCACGACCCTGAGATCATGATCTGAGTCGAAACCCAAAGTTGGATGCTCAACTGACCGAGCCACCCAGGTGCCCCACACATAGTTATTTCTTATGATAAAGGACTGGCATCTCAGAGAACAAAGCTGATAGCTCTGAGGATAGAGTCACAGGCGGAGGCTATTCATGGAACAATGAATCTATTCTCACAGCCCATAACTGGGTTCTATTCGGAGAACTTTCCCTGTCTGCAGACATAGAAGGCTCTGAAAGCAAGCAACAGCAGGATTTCAGAGGAGCTATGGAGCAGAGACTGCTATGTGCTTCCTATTCCACTCTTTAAAAGGGAGTCTCTATTGTCCTGTCCCTGTCTCATGATTAACACTAGGAGCAAATAACCAGCCTTTTAAATTCTCAGTTTTTCAGAGGAATTGGACTTGAATCTAGGAAACAGCATCCAAAGCCAGTCTTGATGCAGATCAAAAGATACTGGGCTTCAAGTCATAGGTTATGATGAGATATGTTTGGGGAGGTGTTCAAAGGGCTGGGTATATTTTTTCACCTGAGAGGGGCATGATTTATCATGGTAGATTTTACTGAGATTTGTTCCTACAAATTCGACCCTTCACTGTACACCCTTGCCTTTCTCACATCAAGACATACTCTACTTCTCTTAAGAGTGACCACTGGAGGAGGCGCCTGGGTGGCACAGCGGTTAAGCGTCTGCCTTCGGCTCAGGGCATGATCCCGGCGTTATGGGATCAAGCCCCACGTCAGGCTCCTCTGCTATGAGCCTGCTTCTTCCTCTCCCACTCCCACTGCTTGTGTTCCCTCTCTCGCTGGCTGTCTCTATCTCTGTCGAATAAATAAATAAATAAATAAATAAATAAATAAATAAATAAATAAATAAATAAAATCTTTAAAAAAAGAAAAGAAAAGGAGTGACCCCTGGAGGGAGGGAGTTAAGATGGCGGAGGAGTAGGGGACCCTTTTTTAGACAGTCCCCTTAGTCGAGTTGGATAGGTACCAGACCAGCCTGAACATCCATGGAATCAGCCTGANCAGCCTGAGACGCAGGAAGATACATCTGGATCTCTACAAATGAACATCTCCAGTGCTGAGTATTGAGGTACGAAGTGGGGAGCTGTGAAACCACGCACAGATATCGGAAGATAAACGGAAGGGGGAGGGAGCCGCCGCGTTTGGGCGCCGGGAAGCGGTAGCCAGCTGCATGGGGGGCTGGCGGACTCACACACAGCACCCGAGAGAGAGCAGACTGAGACCGTGAGCTGGTAGCACACACTACCAGGCATCTCACGGAACTCGGTGTGCTCACTGGATCCAGACTGAGACCGGGAGCTCCGGCAGCGCACGGGGGCGGCTGGCGGCTGGCGGTATTAGAAACACAAAGGACAGAGATGCGCCAGCCCTGGAAGTGAGGGCTGGGATGTCGGGTGTGANGTGTGGGGCGCACAGCCCGGGATGCTGCAGGGTTGAGCAGCACCAACAGAAACAGAGTTAAAGTGGCCAGAACATCAGTGGAGAACAGGGCGCAATCCCTCTGTTCTGAGACAGAGGCTGAGATTCGGCCACTGCTCGTCTGACTCTCAGAAGAGGCACAGCACATGGCCAGGGAAAGCCGCCAGAGAACAAAAGTCTGGAAATACTGGCTCACAGCGTGCCCATCCCCACCCCCCCTTGCAGGGGACATGGAGACTCTACCCAAACAGANTCCTCTCCCACTCCTCTGCTTGGGTTCCCTTTCTTGCTGACTGTCTCTCTCTCTCTCAAATAAATAAATAAACTCTTTAAGGAAGAAGCCCACATCCCTAAGATCTCTATAAAACAAGGGCGCACGGCCTGGGTCCCAGTCAATAATTTGGGCTCTGGACAACCCCACAACCTCTCCTCATCAGAACGACGAGAAGGAGAAATCCCCCCCAGCAAAGAAAAGACAATGAGCGTGTGGCCTCTGCCACAGAACTAATGGATATATCCAAATTATCAGATATGGAATTCAGAGTAACAATGGTCAAGATGATGTGTAGACTTGAAAGAAGTATTAACGAAAATGTCAATGAGAATATAGAATCTCTAAGGGTGGAAATGAGAGTGAATCTGGCAGAAATTAAAAATTCTATGAGCCCAATGCAGTCAAAACTAGAGGCTCTGACGGCCAGGGTCACCGAGGCAGAGGAACGCGTTAGCGAATTGGAGGATGGGTTAGTAGAAGAAAAAACGAAAATAGAAGCTGGTCTTAAAAAAATCCACGCCCACGAATGTAGATTACGGGAGATTACTGACTCTATGAAACGATCCAATGTCAGAATCATCGGCATCCCTGAAGGGGTGGAGAAAAACAGAGGTCTAGAAGAGATATTTGAACAAATTGTAGCTGAAAACTTCCCTAATGTAGCAAGGGAAACAAACATTCATGTCCAAGAGGCAGAGATGACCCCTCCCAAGCTCAACCACGACAAACCTATGCCACGTCACATCACAGTGCAATTCGCAAATATGAGATCCAAGGGTCACCGAGGCAGAGGAACGTATCAGCGAATTGGAGGATGGGTTAGCAGAAGAGAAAGCTAAAGTAGAATCTGGACTTAAAAAAATCCACATGCAAGAATGTAGGATACAGGAGATTACTGACTCAATGAAATGTTCCAATGTTAGAATCATCCGCATCCCTGAGGGGGTGGAGAAAAACAGAGGTCTAGAAGAGATATTTGAACAAATTGTAGCTGAAAACTTCCCTAATGTAGCAAGGGAAACAAACATTCATGTCCAAGAGGCAGAGATGACCCCTCCCAAGCTCAACCACGACAAACCTATGCCACGTCACATCACAGTGCAATTCGCAAATATGAGATCCAAGGATATAGTATTGAAAGTGGCCAGGGCAAAGAAATTTCTCACATACCAAGGCAAAGGTATCAGAATTATGTCAGACCTCTCTACACAGACCTGGAATGAGAGAAAGGGTTGGTGGGGCATTTTTAAAACTCTTTGAGAGAAAAACTTGCAGCCAAGGATCCTTTATCCATCAAAGCTGTCATTCAGAATTGATGGAGAAATAAAGACCTTCCAGAATTGCCAGTCATTGACCAATTTCGTAACCATGAAACCAGCCCTACAGGAGATATTAAGGGGGGTTCTAAAAAGGTAAAAAGGCCCCAAGAGTGATACAGAACAGAAAGTCACAATTGACAGAAACAAAGACTTTACTGGCAACATGGCATCATTAAAATCATATCTCTCGGGGCACCTGGGTAGCGCAGCCATTAAGCATCTGCCTTCAGCTCAGGGCGTGATCCCGGCATTCCGGGATCGAGTCCCACATTGGGATCCTCTGCTGGGAGCCTGCTTCTTCCTCTCCCACTCCCCTGCTGTGTTCCCTCTCTCTCTGGCTGTCCCTCTGTCACATAAATAAATAAAATATTTAAAAAAAATCATATCTCTCAATAATCAGACTCAATGTAAATGGCCTAAATGCTCCCATAAAATGCCACAGGGTTGCAGATTGGATAAAAAAGACATGACCTATCCATTTGCTGTCTACAAGAGAATCATTTTGAACCTAAAGATACATTCAGACTGAAAGTAAAGGGATGGAATACCATCTTTCACGCCAATGGACCTCAAAAGAAAGCTGGGGTAGCAATTCTCATATCAGACAGATTGGATTTTAAACTAAAGACTATAGTTAGAGACACAGAAGGGCACTATATTATTCTTAAAGGATGTATCCAACAAGTGGATATGACAATTATAAATATATATGCCCCCAACAGGGGAGCAGCAAGGTACACAAGCCAACTCTTAACCAGAATAAAGAGACATATAGATAAAAATACACTAAGAGTAGGAGACCTCAACACTCCACTATCAGCAATAGGCAGATCACCTAAGCAAGAAATCAGCAACGAAACAAGAGCTTTGAATGCCATACATGACGAGTTGGACCTCATAGATATATATAGAACACTACACCCCAGAACCAAAGAATACTCATTCTATTCTAATGCCCATGGAACATTCTCAAGAATAGACCATGTTCTGGGACACAAAACAGGTCTCAACCGATACCAAAAGACTGAAATTATTCCCTGCATATTCTCAGACCACAACGCTTTGAAATTGGAACTCAACCACAAGGAAAAATTTGGAAGAAACTCAAACACTTGGAGACTAAGAACCATCCTGCTCAGGAATGACTCGATAAACCAGGAAATCAAAAATCAATTTAAACAATTTATGGAGACCAACGAGAATGAAAACACAACGGTCCAAAACCTATGGGATACTGCAAAGGCAGTCCTAAGGGGGAAATACATAGCCATCCAAGCCTCACTCAAAAGAATAGAAAAATCTAAAATGCAGTTTTTATATTCTCACCTCAAGAAGCTGGGGCAGCAACAGAGGGACAGGCCTAATCCATGCACGAGGAAGCAGTTGACAAAGAGTAGAGAAGAAATCAATGAATTAGAAACCAGGAGTACAGTAGAGCAGATCAACAGAACTAGAAGCTGGTTCTTTGAGAGAATTAATAAAATTGACATACTACTGGCAAGACTTATCCAAAAGAATAGAGAAAGGACCCAAATTAATAAAATTATGAATGAAAAAGGAGAGGTAACAACCAACACCAACGAAATTTTAAGGATTATTGGAAACTTTTATCAATAGCTTTATGCCAATAAATTAAGCAATCTGGAAGAGATGGAGGCCTTCCTGGAAACTTATAAACTACCAAGACTGAAAGAGGAAGAAATGGATTTTTTAAACAGGCCAATTAATTATGAAGAGATTGAGTTAGTGATAAACATCCTTCCAAAAAACAAAACTCCTGGCCGAGACGATTTTCCTGGGGAATTCTTCCAAACATTCAAAGAAGAAATAATACCTATTCTCCTAAAGCTATTTCAAAAAATAGAAACAGAAGGAAAGCTACCAAACTCATTCTATGAGGCTAATATTACCTTGATCCCCAAACCAGGCAAAGACCCCCTCAAAAAGGAGAATTACAGACCGATTTCCCTAATGAGTATGGATGCCAAAATCCTCAAAAAGATCCTGTCTAATAGAATCCAACAGTACATTAAAAGGATTATCCATCATGACCANAAGGGTGGTTCAACATTAGCAAATCTATCAGTGTCTTAGATTTTATCTAGAAAGAAAAATTCAAAAATCATATGATTCTCTCAATAGATGCAAAAAAAGCATTTGACAATATACAGCGTCCTTTCCTGATTAAAACCCTTCAGAGTGTAGGAATAGAGGGTACATTTCTCAATCTCATAAAAGCCATCTATGAAAAGCCTACTGCAAGCATTATTCTCAATGGGGAAAAGCTGGAAGCCTTTCCCTTAAGATCAGGAACACGACAAGGATGCCCACTCTCGCCACTATTATTCAACATAGTACTAGAAGTCCTTGCAACAGCAATCAGAAGACAAAAAGGGATCAAAGGTATCCAAATCGGCAAAGAAGAAGTCAAACTGTCTCTCTTTGCAGATGACATGATACTCTATATGGAAAACCCAAAGGAATCCACTCCCAAACTATTAGAAGTTATAGAACAATTCAGTAAGGTGGCAGGATACAAAATCAATGCCCAGAAATCAGTTGCATTTCTATACACGAATAACGAGACTGAAGAAAGAGAAATTAGGGAATCCATCCCATTTACAATAACACCAAAAACCATACGTTACCTTGGAATTAACTTAACCAGAGACGTAAAGGACCTATATCCTAGAAACTATAGATCACTTTTGAAAGATATTGAGGAAGACATAAAAAGATGGAAAAATATTCCATGCTCATGGATTGGAAGAATTAACATAGTTAAAATGTCCATACTACCCAGAGCAATCTACACTTTCAATGCTATCCCGATCAAAATACCGAGGACATTTTTCAAAGAACTGGAACAAATAGTCCTTAAATTTGTATGGAA
>NC_048233.1:68400006-68490822 GCF_002007445.2 Ailuropoda melanoleuca | reverse complement strand
AAAAAAAATAAAAAATAAAAATAAAATGACAAGATGGTATTTTTGTTTGGCAGGGGAGAAAAAAGCAAGAAGTAGTGAAAATTAACAGGAACTCCAGAAGAAACAGTAAAGTTAAAGCTGACAGAAATTGATCTAAGAGTACTAAGAGTTAAAATATTCAATAAATACATGTCAGAGTATCATTGAAAAAAACATTTAGAATAAATAATCTAAATTTTGTTTGTTTTAAATTAGGTTCTGGTACTAATTATAAAAGTTACTGTATTTCTCTGACTTCAATTTCTTTCTTATTAAAACAGAGTAGTTGGCCATGCCAAATACCAGGTTATTTTTTTTTTTTAATTCTATAACTTGTTATCAAGTAAGTATGCTCCCTTCCAACTATCTTCAGACAGCAGCCCAGTCAGAATGACCTTTTCAAAATGCAAATCTTATCAGGGCATCCTCTGACTTAAAATATTTTGATCACTCTCCCTTTCATGTAACATAAGAGAACAGGGCTCAGCTTGGTATGGTCCTTTCTACTTTTTGAGCTATATCTTGAACCACATTCCCCTAGCTTTCTCTAATTCAGATAAAATGCCTTTCAATCACTAATATTCATATCATGCTTCCCTTGACTGCTGTTCCTGGGATACTTTTTTCTCCTGTCTTGCCCTAACTCCTAAGGCTCATTAATTCCGTGCTCATAATTTATATTGAACCCTCTTTTATAAGCTGTAGTAGCATTATGTCACTTTCAATCATGACACTTATTATAGTTGCAATTTTTCAATTAGTTTTATGGAACTAACCTCTACATAGTCTACTAGATTGAGGGTCCATGAAGGTAATAGCTATGTCTATGTTTGCTCTCTGTGGTATTCCAGCACCTTAGTTGTACCTAGTGTGTATTGAATGGATGAATCAATGAATCAATGAGGAGAGAGATTAATGCTGGCAGTGAAAATGGAAAGAATGGATATAAAATATATTTATGATAGTGTCCTCTTCCTGATAGACTAATTCTCTATAATTGTCTGATTAACTAACGGTTTTCTTCAACTTCCTTACAACCAACAATGCAGAAACGAGTAAGAATTTGGAACTATCAGGGGCATCTGGGTGGCTCAGTAGTTAAGGATCTGCCTTAGGCTCAGGGCATGATTCCAGAGTCCTGGGATCGAGCCCTGCATCAAGCGCTCTGCTCTGCTGGGAGCCTGCTTCTTCCTCTCCCATCCCCTCTGCTTGTGTTCCCTCTCTCACTGGCTGTCTCTCTCTCCATCAAATAAATAAATAAAATCTTAAAAAAAAAATAAAGAATTTGGAACTATCAGAAACACCGGGTGTTTGTACGTAAGTGATGAGTCACTAAATTCTACACCTGAAACTCATATTACACTGTATGTTAGCTAACTGCAATTTAATAAAAACTTGAAAAAAAGAAAGAATATCATCATCCTGATAATTATTATTATCAAAAATCATTTTTTTATCATTATCATCATTGTGGTCATTGCCATCATCAACATCAGCGCTATCAGAATTACAAATATACCTCTGTTCAGTACTTTAGCAGAATGGAAATTAAAAGTATATATACATATAGAGTCAGACATATTCTTCATGAATAAAAGGGCTGATGATCAAGTGAAGGGGAAGAAAGTGTAAATCTGTAGAATGTATTCATGGTTTGAGGTATAATGTGAAAATTTAGCTTTGAAAGGAAGCAATAAAATTTGCATTTTTGAATTTATACCTAGTTTGACACTCTCTAGGCCAGGACAAAGAACAGACTCTGTCAATACAAAATGCAGTATTTATGTAATATTTTGACATATTTGAGTGAATGTAAGTATTTTTCTCAAAGATCTTTTCCTTACAGGCAATCACTTTTTAACAGTCATCCTTCTTCTGCAATACATGGCCCTCATCACCTTAGAATTTAACAAAATATCACTGCACAATGCTCCTTTTTCAATCTGAACTGTATCCCAGGTATAGGACATATTATCTGTTCGCAGAACACTTCTTCCCAGATTGAATACAAATGCACACCAAACCTATGACAGATTATTATGGACACCTTTATTTCCCTTTGCAGAAAAAAATAACTGGGATTTCTATTTTAGAAAAGAAAAAGTAGCACCTATTCAAAATATTACCTGAGATAGTTAAACTTGTATTACGTAATATATCATATTTTTGATTATAATATTAGATAATAATAGAGCAAGGAGAGTATCATGCATGCATTTTTCACAATATATAATTGAAATTCAAAATATTTCTGGATGAATAAATGAATCTACTCTACAAGCCAATAAATCAATTTCTATACTTTTTGTTAGTGATTAAGGTATTTTTCTTTCTAAAAACAATTTGGTTTGAGGTACATTCACAAAAAAACAAACGTTTCATCTTGTAACACATTACATGTTTTTTCAAAGGAAAAGAGTGGCATGTGCATAATTACTTATTTATAACTTCCTAAATATGATTTCTCACAGCATTCAATTGTTTCAATCCAGTATTCAAAACATGAGTGAAAAATTCCAATTTGACATCTAACTCTTAAATTCTAGGAGGTAACTTGAATTAAATCAACACATCTAATTTTTGGTTGTTTTCTACCAATAGTAATCTTCTTAAAATTACACATTATAATAAAAAATGGGCAGATGAGTATGAAGTCAAAAAATTCCCCTCTGATTTTTATATAGTTCTTTCAGCTGACATCATAAGGAAATAGAACTTTTTTACTCATAAAAATAATTAATTTTGAAACAATTTAAACTTAAGAAGTGCACATTATAAATAAAAAACTCATTCCTCAGAAAGCAAAACATTTTCTCTACTCCTAAATTAAGGCTGTTGTCATCTGTCTCATTTATTCATTTATAGATGGGAGTCTTAGAAATTTAAGATCTACTATATCTTAAAAATATGGGTGGGTACATTAGGATGGGTGTACATTTTGGAATCTGATAATACTCAACTCAAAACTTTCAAAACTCATTCAGTTTGAATAACAAAAAAATAGTCTTTTAATTCTATTCTCCTCATTATTTCCATCATTTTGTCCAAATACTTCCCCCTTCCACATCTTACTGGAATTGAAGATAAAACACCAAAAATCCACTATCTCAAGATATTCTTGTGAGATTTTGGCCCCATTTTTTGAGATACAACCTTCATCTGAAAGCTTGTAAAACACTGATAATTCAAAAAAATTATCTAACTGGTGACTTCCTTTCTTTCTTTTTTTTTTTTTAAGATTTTATTTATTTTTTTGACAGAGAGAGACAACCAGTGAGAGAGGGAACACAAGCAGGGGGAATGGGAGAGGAAGAAGCAGAGCAGGGAGCCCGATGCAGGGCTTGATGCAGGGCTTGATGCGGGGCTCGATCCCAGGACCCTGGGATCATGCCCTGAGCGGAAGGCAGAAGCTTAACGACTGAGCCACCCAGGCGCCCCAACTGGTGACTTTCTAAATGAAAATTAAAGCCTGACCTTGACTTTCACTAGAGATAGCAATCCTTCATATGCACACCAATTTAGATCAGTCTCTGTAAGTATCAGAGATGGGATTAAAATCTAACTTCGCAATTTCTTTTCAGCTATCTATGCTGTGTCTGTATATGAATCTTGATGAATGGATGCAGTTGATAATCAAGGCCAAGTAGTTTCCTAAATATAAGTCAGTGTCAGGATATAGCAGCCATTTACAATGCAATTTGGCCACTCAGAAATTGAAAACCCTTCCAGTTTTGTGGAAATCCCCAGCCATGTGAAGTATACTGTCCCTCTTACAACAGAAGCTATAAAGCCAGAATTCTGTCTCACTGGTCCCCTCTTGCACCTAGAACATGAACAAATGACTTGGACTTAACTAACCAGTTGTACCCAGCCCAGACCTGGAATTGTAAGCCTGAGATTCAGATTTGCAGGGAAAATGTGAGTACTATGCTGGCAATGAGGAGAGAATCTGTAGTAAATACATTCAGTTTCCAGAGGCAGTGGTGTATGAGCATACTGGGAAGTGTCCCATGACATTAATAAAAAATTGAGGAAAAACAAAACAAGCAAACAAACAAAGAATTGAGGCAGTGATTAACACTGGGAGAAACAGAATGTTGTATTAGGATGATGACATGTTTGTAATTCATTATATAGTGCAGCTGTGAACAAAAACCATGGAGTCCTAAAAGTGCATTCACGCAAAACACGGATTTAAGTAAAAATTAAGATGTGATTATATCACAAACATGAAAAGAAAGGAAGTGGTAGAAGGTAGGAAAAGCTAGAGATTCATTTTCCAAAGTGAAAGTCAATATATGTATTAGGATTTTCCAGAGAAACAGAATAAAGGGACGTGTATATATGCACATAAATAGATATAGAGAAATGGGGGGTGGTGGAGAGAGAAAGAGATTAATCTGAAGCAATTAGCTCACATAAATGTTGAGGTTTTGCAAGTCCAAAATGTGTACTGTAGGCCAGCAAGCTAGAGACCCAGGGGAGAGTTATAGATCAAAGACCTTCAACTGATAGCAAGAAACCCACCCATATCATGGAGAGTGATCTGCTTTACTCAAAATCTATTGCTTTAAATGTTAACCTCATTTAACAAATGTTCCACAGAAATATCTAGAATAACATTTGACCAAATATAAGGGTACAATGGCCTAAGCAAGTTGATGCATAAAATTAACCATCACAATATATAATATATAAACCTGAAAAATCAAGAGGTAGCATGGGGGAGTGGGATTAAGAATAGGGAATGATGGGGGCGCCTGGGTGGCACAGCGGTTAAGCGTCTGCCTTCGGCTCAGGGCGGGATCCCAGCGTTATGGGATCGAGCCCCACATCAAGCTCCTCTGCTAGGAGCCTGCTTCTTCCTCTCCCACTCCCCCTGCTTGTGTTCCCTCTCTCGCTGGCTGTCTCTATCTCTGTCGAATAAATAAATACAGTCTTTAAAAAAAAAAAAAAAGAATAGGGAATGATGAAATAGGGGACTGCACTTTTCTCATTATCAATCTGATAATTTTTACTCTTTGACTCTTTAATCTACATGAAAAGATTCCTTGAATAAAAACAATAAACTAAAAAACAATGATTTTAATGAAATTCAAAAACTCATGTGTTCATCATCAATATTTCAGTTGTATATTGTATTCTCCTAAGACAAATATCTAATAATGGCAAGGAATTCATAAAATCATCTGTCTACTCAGAAAGGTAGGAATAGTAAAGCTGTGGCATACACAAGTTTACATAAAGGTCTTGGCCAATGAAACCATCAATAAATCATTCTTAGGTTACAAAAATAAATATATACATGTTTCCAATAATAACTTTTAAGTCATCCCCAAAACCACATCCCAAATCACCCACAATTGCTATCACCACCATAAAGGTTTTCTCTAATAAGATGATGATAATGCAGTCTTGACCTCATCCCCCAGACACCTCTAACTTCAAAAAAGTTATGAAATTTGTCAATGTAATGATAAATAAATTCTGTGAATATGTCACATATGATGAGAATTCTCTATTTTGCCTCGAAGTCTAATGATTCTTTTTAGTGCCATTCAAAGATACTCATGTAAGAGTGAAAGCAGACATTCATTAAAAGATAGAGAGATGAGAGATGATAGATAGATAGATGATGATAGATAGATAGATAGATAGATAGATAGATAGATAGATGATAGATAGATAGATAGATGATAGATAAATAGCATTCCATTATAAGCCCCAACTACCTCCTCTGAAATCCTTTCTACTATAGAGCCTCTGTATTAGCCCCAAACTGATCAAAAATCCACATGAATTCTCCATATCTGGCATTTGTCTAAAATTGCTCCTTATTCATCTTACTTGCTGATGAAATCTCCTTCTCAAAAAGCAACAAAAATTTCTTTCAAGCCTCATTCCTTTCTTTTTGCTCAACATTCTTTAAAACACAAATCATTACTTCTTTTGGTGAATAAGTTTATTTCAGAATAAGTGTATTTCTTGATAGTTCATTATAAATTTTGGCTCTATGTTCTTTAAAATAAATGAATCTGGCTGTCTAAGTTATTTATTGCACCATTTTGTAAATGGCATATAAGCTTTACAAGTTACTGCATATAAAATAACTTTCTTGGGGTGCCTGGGTGGCTCAGTTGGTTAAGCATCTGCCTCCAGCTCAGGTCATGATCCCAGGGTCCTGGGATTGAGTCCCTCATTGGGCTTCCTGCTTCTCCCTCTCCCTTTACCACTCCCCTGCTAGTGCTCTCTCGCTCGCTCTCTCAAATTAAATAAATAAATAAATAAATAAATAAATAATACATTTCTTAACATCCAAATTGATTGATAAACAGGAAGTATTTCTTAACATTATATATCTTAAAACAGGACTAAGTCACATATAGGCATTTTTGTGTATGTTTTCCAGTTCTATTTTTTGATATAAGCTTGAGATTTCATATTGATGATAATACATAATAATATTTTCATTTAAGATAACAAAAATATGCTCTGAGTTAGCAGTTTGGCCTAGAAATTCTGATTTTATGTGATAGATTCATATAAAAATTAAATGTCTTTCCTACAAATCAGCAAGAGCTTATTTGAAAATGCAATATTCAATAAAATAGCCATAAAAGCCACAAACAGCACACGACTTCTAGAAGTAAAACTAATAACAAGTATGCAAGACTTTTATAAAGAAAATTTTATAAGACATTTTTGAATGGTACAAATGAGAACCTAAAAAATTGGATATATTATGTTTATAAGTGGGAAGATTCAATATTGTATTCCAAACAATCTCCAACAGTACTTTTTTTTTTTTGAAATTTGACTTTACAATGTTATGTAAACAAACAGAATCAAAGCAATGAAAATGATTTTGGAATAAGATCTCTATAATTATTAAATATAAATTTTATTTTAAATCTACAGTAATTAAGTCAACCAATATTAGTGTCAAAACAGATAAATAAAGCATTTTGGTGGAGAGTTCAAGAACAAATCCAGTAACATACTGAAATTAGATATATAGCAGATTCAGAGGTATAGGTAAACTATTCAATAAATGATACTATGAGAAACAGGCTTTTGAAATAAATGTATTTAATCCTACTTCAACTTACAAACCAATAGGCTGGGGAATTACATGCCTAAATAAAAAATATGCTTTAAAACATTTATAAAAACACACATATATATACACATACACACATATGTGTATATATTCTCATAAATGGGAAGATATATATGTATATAAATATATATGCATATTTATATATATGAGATTTTTTAATTGAATACAATGTGGGGAAATATAAACAGAAGCAAGATGTGTAAAGGGAAATATTTTCTACATTAAAGTTAGAAACTGACTTTCTCATATAAAATCACAATATATGTAAGTCTTATACATATACACTGAAAAGACACACAGCTCATCTTCAGTGGACAAAGATTATAACCAGGCATCTCATAAATCAAGTAAATCATATAGAGAATAAAGATTAGAGAAAAATGTTTAACCACACTAGTAATCAAAGGGAGAAAATTGAGAATAAATGGAATGTTATTTCATATCTATTAGCTCATCACAAATTAAAAGTCTGACAACAGTAAATGTTGACAAGGAAGTATAGTAAGGGGAACCCTCTTAAGCTACATTAGGGGAATGTAAATTTTACAGATACTTTATAAAGTGATTTGGCGATATCTATTAAAGTCAAATATCTACTTTGTATCAATTCAGAACTGTGGTACCCTATGCAAGATAGTTCATTTTTCTTTTATGGAAATAAGTATGGAGGCAGACAGTCCAAGGCCACATGGTCATTTGGGCCCCAGCTTCCTTCTATTGTTGGCCTGGCCCATACATGCAATAAAAGTAGAAAAACTTGCATGATAATGACATTTATGAACATTAATAAAAGCGAAGGAGAAAGAATGGAAAAGAATAGGCTAATTAACAAGTTCTTGGAACTTAACACTATCTTTCATGTTATATTTCTCAAGGCAAAGAAAAGAGGAAAATGATTAAATTGTGATGAAGTTGGGTAAGTTGGTAATGGTGTGTTTGTTATGTTAATCTAATTTTCTTTACTTTAAAAATATTTCAGAGAAAATATATTTTAGGGGTGCCTGGGTGGCTCAGGTCTTGATCTCATGGTGGTGAGTTCAAACCCCATATCAAGCTCCTTACTGTGTGCATAGCCTATTAAAAAGGAAAGAGAGAAAGAGGAAGAGAGGGACGGAGGGAGGAAGGAAGGAAGAAAGGAAGGAAGAGAGAGAGTGAGAGAGAGAAAGAAAAGAGGGAAAGAGAAAGAAAGAAAGAAAAAAGGGAAAGAGAAAGAAAAAGAAAGAAAGAAAAAGAAAGAAAGAAAGAAAGAAAGAGAAAGAAAGAAAGAAAAAGAAAGAGAAAGAAAGAAAAGGGAAAGAGAAAGAAAAAGAAAAAGAAAGGGAAAGAGGGAAAGAGGAAAAGAAAGAAAATATATTTTAGTCCATAGAAAACTGAAAATAATAATTAATAATTAATAATGTATGGGGTAAACATTTTCACTCAGTATGGTTGCTCACACCTGAGAGTCAATCTGTCCATAGGAAGTTCCTCAACCCTGGAATCCTGTTGGTTGGCAAGACCATCTCCTCACCCACGCTGAGAAATACTCACTCCCTGCTTTCCAGCATCCCTACCGCTGCGCACAATCATGGGGCCTATGATGGTGATACCGGAGAGAGAAGGGGCCAGAAGCTTTCTCTCTCCCTCTGTGAGGATAGTAACCACAGTTGCGGAGCCACATTTCTCGAAGCGGAAGTGGGGACAGAGCAAAGTGAAACTGTTCTCAGCTCGCCGGCAGTGGCCGCTGTTTCTTACAGTTTCTCAACTTGCCGGCAGTGGCCGCTGTTTCCTCTGTGCTGGACTTCAGGATTTTGCTGCTAGGAGCTTTGCCTTGAGCATCGTTGTCAAGCCTTGTTACTCATTTTTAAAACAACCCAATATCTATTTCATTTTTTTTTCTATTCTATAAGCCAGAGTCAACTTTTCTGGAGAAGGGATGAAGTAGAAATATAGTTGCTGCTAAAATAAATTTAATGAGAGTTATAAGGAACGGCCTAAACAGTCAGTATGTAAACCCTTAACAGAACTGGAATATGGGAGAAGAAACACACGAAACCGAAAGTAGTAAAAGACAATGGAGAAGTGCTTTTTGGGCTCATGCTCATCTATTTACAGGGGGAGTGCAATACAATGGGAAAAGCAGAGACTTTGAAAACATAATGGCTTGAATCCTTTGTACCTCTGACTCAATCCATTCTGAAGGCAAGAGGCTTCTCATACACTTACACATGCATGGAAGACATTACTATGAAGACAATAGCTCTCATTCATGGATAAGATAATTCTTTATTTCCTCCACGTTGTGGAGAGCATTCTATAGTGCAGTGAGGCGGGCGAACACGTGCACGAGTGCATGTAGGCTGTGTGTGTGTGTGTGTTTATTTTCTCTACTGGCTCTCAATGAGATAGGTTATTATCACTATTTGATTGAGACCCTAGCTGGATCAAGGTTGACTTTAAAATTAACAGCTATATATGCTTGCAAACTAATAGAAATTTCTTAATTCATGCCTAGGTACATTTTGTAATACATTCCATTCAATTAAGACAGCTCTCTTTATAATAGGTTTCTATTAATCCTATAGTGACTGATAGGTATTTTTGCTGTTATAATATATTGGTATTTTATCTTTTAATGTCCTTTCAAAATTTCCAGATATTACTAAGGGAGGAAATAAAATATGGAAAAAAAAAACCTGATGCAAAATCTGCTACCTGTATGACCTTGAGAAAGATACTAAATCTCCTGAATTTCAGTTTTGTCAACTGTAAAATAAAGGGATTAGATGAAAGGAACACAAATGTCCCTTTCAACATTAAGATTCTGGTTCTATGAATACAGATTGATTTTTTTTTTTGGCCAGGGTAGTACTGAAATAAATATTTCTATCATTATAAACCTAATAAAATTTCCCATTTCTGAGATTTGCAAGTAACATTCAAGAACTGAAAAGTCACAATTTAGAGCTCTGAAATTTATGGTGAAATGATTTGACACCCAGAATTGATATTTTACAACTGTCATTCTCCAAATATTTTTTTTTCTAATAAATATGTTTAGGAAGTATTTTGTGAATTTAAGAAGATGTATAAAGAGAATTATTCATTTTCACACTATTTTATATGTGGGTATTTTGGTGGCAAACCAGGCTAAATTTCATTCTGTTAGGTGTCTACTTTATAGATATGTAAAATATTATCTTTACCAGGAAGTTTCAATTAATAACCCTATTTAGACCTTTGTAATGAAAAAAATAGTCCTCTAGACTCTGCGGGGGTGGGAGGAACTGTACAATTAAACTAATTCAGTTGTAATACCTGTCTGGCATTGTGATATAAAAATGATTTAAGATTTTGCTATGCAGGAAGAATGAGCTAAGTTTTATTAAACACCTTCATTTTAACAGGGACTCTTCCAAGGGCAAGGACATTGTATGCATTATTCTAGTTTTCTCTTTCACATATCAGTGTGGCAGCTATAACGCCTGTTTTACAGACTAGAAAGCTGAGGTTCTGAGTACGCAATCAAGGAATACTTGAAATAGATTTTCAAGGTGACAACACACATTATTATTTAATCTTAACCACCCTTTTTAGTTAGAGCCCACCCCTTCCCTATCACTGATCAGAATAATGATATTTACTACAATAATTTCCCCAAGGTTACTGAACTTGTAAACAACAGAAGAGAGTAGAAAGTGAATTGTTTATACTCCAAATCTTGCCCCACCAAGTCTTACTCCACCGTGCTTTAAAATTATTGACTTTCTATCTTCCCCTTACATCTTTGTATTTTACGAGACTGGTGAATAGGAGAGATGAATAAGCCATCACAGGTATACATGATTGTATGTATGTATACATGCACTTATGTAAGTATTAAAAGAATTGGAGGAATTCCACTGTAAGAAGTATAAGGTAAGTTTCCTGCCATCAAAGAGCCTAGACTCTAGACAAGGAGAGTATTCGTGCATTTATACAAAATGCGAGAGGGCGGCAATGTGACACAAATGAGTCATTCAGAAAAGACATAGCATAATTGTGAACACACCACAGGAGCTTCAGAACTTGATACACAAAGAAGGAGCCTAGAGCCCGACCAGTCGATAGTTTTTACTGAATCACACATTATTTGGACTCTGTTCTAAGGAAGCAAAAAGGCCATGAATGAGAGGCGAGTCTAAGATCAGCTTAGCAACTGAATATTAGTTTGTTAAGGAAATAACATAGGCTATAGGGCAAAACCCCATAACAGGACTCAGAGCACCAATGATGCAAGTCTGGGCTCAGTGGGAGTAAACAGTTGAGAAGGAGGAAAAGTCCAAAAATTGTTGACTTGGAAACTTCCAGAGAGAGAGGTTGAGAACAGAAGCCAAGGGCACATTGTAAGTGGTTCAGAATCAGAAATGTAGAAATCATGCTTCCATCTGTGAAGTATAGTAGCTCAGAAACTAGGATCAGCTTGTATGAAGTCTGTCTAAGAGCTAAGGATTTGGAGCTCATAAAGAAGCCAGGAACCACTGAAGCTTTTTTGTGAGGCAGGGTCATCTTTAAAGAGTAGTTTTTAAGGACCTTACTGGAGTTCATATATTTTGTTAGTTTTCATTCAGCAATTTAAAAACTGCCAGCAGAGGAAAACATAGCAGGGGACATCATGATCATTTTCTAACAGAAGAAACACATAAGTGGCCTTTCCTTATGTTTGGAGATGTGTAATAGTAAATTATTTTCTAGGGATGGGGGCAGCATAGGTGCAAGTAAATTCCTTTTCTGGAACCCCACAGAGATGGTGTAACCAGAAGCTGAAACCTACATGCATAGATTAAGTAATCTAGTCTGTAAATGTGTGTGGGTGTACTTTGCAAAAATTATTATGAAATGTTTCAACTTAATAGCCTTTTTTATTTTATTTTTAAAGATTTTATTCACTATTATTATTATTTATTTATTTGTCAGAGAGAGAGAGAGCACAAGCAGGGGCAGCTACAAAAAAACAGGCAGAGGGAGAAGCAGGCTCCCTGCCGAGCAAGGAGCCTGATCCAGGACTCGATCCCAGGACTGTAGAATCACGACCTGAGCCAAAGGGAAACGTTTAAACGACTGAGCCAGCCAGGACCCCCAACTTAATAGCCTTTAAAGGGACTGTTTTCTTCAATTCTCCTTTGACCTCTCTCCACACCTGCCCTTTCTATACATTTATATCTGTCTATTTCTATCACACAAATACTTACATTGACCAGTAGGAAAAAAACATATATTTTGGTTCATCCACTTATTTTTCCTACTAGTCGATGTAAGTAGTTGAGTTAGCAACTCAGTGTAGACTATAAAATATTACCTTCAACAGTATTTGAGTGAAGAAGGCCTAAGAACATCATTGGTCAATATCAGGAAATCAATAATTCACTTATGAAATAAAACTCAAGCATTAAAATTCCAGAAGAATTGGATACTGGACAAAGACAAGGTTTTATTTTTAAAAATTTCTGCTTGAGGAGGCTATACACACAAAGATTTTTATATTGGAAATTGAAATCACAAACCTAGAGGAAGTTTGAACATTTTTTGGACAAGGTTTTCTTCCATAATAAGGAATGAATACCTCTTTGGATGCCTGGGTGGCTCAGTCAGTCATGTGTCTAACTCTTGATTTAGCTCAGGTCATGATCTCAGGGTTGTGAGATTGAGCCCTGCATCCGGGNCCACATACACACACACTCTCTCTCTCAAAAAAAAGGAATACATCTTTGTGGCTGGTTAAAGTCATTCAAATCTAAGTGCTTCATTTAAATACATTCTTCTTTCTAAAAAGAATTCGAAGGACCTCTGTTTAAATAAATAAAAGGCTTGTCTAGTATGAATATTTTAATTGAAATACTTAGAAATATTCAGAAATAGATATGGTCTATGTCAATTATGTTCAATCTGGAATAAACAAATATATGTATATATGAACACATATGTAAATAACATATATACACACAAACACAAATATCATTCCAGAAGTCGCATAGATTAAAAAGTCAGAATCCATTGAAGAAATGACAAGTTTTCCCAGGTAAGATTCCATCAAATAAATGATGGAGGGGAATGTAAGACAGAGAACAAAAAACAAAGGCAACCTTACAAACTGTCTTATTTGAAATTTATGATACTCCGTATATGTATCATTTTTTTCTCCAGCAAGCTTTAGGACACATTGTACATTGTGCTCATCATGACCATTGTACATTTGGCAATATTTGTAAAGATTTATTGCCCATGGATGAATATTACAGAGGTAATTAATTTACTGTGTAAATAAAAGAAGGGAGGCGGGAACTAACAGATTTATTTTATGCAAGGCATTTGAAAATTTAGGGTTAATTTTATAATTGCGGTTCAGATAAGTTAAGTCAATGTTCAAGGTTTGCATGCTAATAAGTGGCAGAATTATTATTAACACTTAAGTTCCTGGCCTACGTACCAACTTATTTTCCCATGTATTAAATTACCTACCACTTTTAGGCCTAACATGACAAACACAGACTTTTGAAAATTCTGATTTCAAAATGATAAATGTCTATTCTAGGGGAAAAAAATGGAAAATAAAGAATTCCAATAGAAACTAGACAAATATTACCAATATATTTGCTACTTGTTATATGCAGTTTCCACTCTGCCATTTCTATGCAAATTCTTATTTACTTTTACTAATTTAGAATTATTCTATATACACCTGTTTACAATATACTTGCTCCTTTTGTGGACATTTTCACTTGCCTATATTATCCTACCTATATCATTATTTTAATGGATCCATAAAAAGATTTATTTATGGAACTAATTATCTATTGTTGGATTTTTGTCATTCCCAACTTTTATTATCAACACTGCTATGATGTACATGCTTCCAGACACTACTGTGTGCATATCCCTAATTAGTTTCTTGTAATAAATTCACAGAAAGACATTTGTTCACTTGAAAGGATATATATTCCTCAATTTACTGATATGTTGCCAAATTACCCTCCCAAAGTTTTTAACTATTTAGATTCTCAAAAACAGGATATGAAAGCACCCATGTACCCATCCATATTATTGCTAAAACTAGATTAAAAAAAAAAAACTTCACATAAAAGCTTTGCCAGTCTTTTGTGAAAAAATATTATTTCAGAGATTTAATTGCCATTTCTTTGATTATTGGTGATGCTGGGAGTGCTTTCATTGGCTTACTGTTTTTTTGTGCATCTTCTTTATAGTAGACTAATTTATTTGTGTCTATTTATCTATTGGGTTTTCAGCTTCTTTTTTAAGAGAAGAGCTTTCATACACGAAAAACATTTTCCGCATATGTTTGCCTCCTCCACCAGTTTTGGTCTTTTATCTTTGTAATTAATTTTATAATCAGATGATTTATATTTAATATAGTCAACTTGCAAATACTTTGAACTTTTCATGTATTTTTGGAAAAGATTTCACCACAATTTAATTAAATCTCTCAATCTCTTTCTGTATTTTCTAGTTCTTTAATGTTTGCATTTTTATATTTAAATATTTAGCAAAGATTTGTTTTGTCATAATGAGATTTTTTTCCTTTTTCCCCTACTATGGTTCGCCAATGTTTCCAATTGTCAAGACTGGTGGAACGCTCACCATACAGTATTTTGTTTATCTTATGTTTATTTTATATCACTTGTGTTAAGAAGCCTGTGACTCAGTTATGCTTATGTAATTTTTCTCTTATACACAATCATTAAGTAATCTGTCCTAGGCCTTTCTTAAATGAGAGAAGCACCTCAGGTTAAAAAGGAACAAATAAGGCTGATGTTAACAGTCCTAATGAGATGTATGCATGCTGTGTCCGTACTATGAAATAAGTCTGTTCTAAACTCAATGAACATGTAACTACAGGTCCCTAAATGGTCTCATCAGGTAAATGGTATTAATATCCTGATTAATAGATTAAAACACAATATTGAGAAAACAAGTTAGAAACTGATAGAAGTAAGATTCAAACCCAGGCAGGCTGACTCTGGTGACTAGGCTATTAAACATTTCACTGTATTTGCCCATAAGTAAAGATAGATGGAGAAGAGAAGACTACAAGGGGTGGAAAAAAGAGGCATAAACTCAGCGAGTGTACAAAAACAGAACATATCCCTTCAGTTATGTTTTGTTGTTTTATTTTTTTTTCTTTTACAGACTTGGAAAGACAAACACTAGGAGTGATTAACATGAAAAATGGAAGCATATTTACCAGTAAGTATGGCCAAAGGTAAAGGGAAGCATTCTCCAAAACAGGCAAGAATTGTAAAGTATTGGTGGTCTTATTTCCCCATAGGTGCATAAATGTATAATGATTGGGGTGATATTAAATTAAATTATTTCCATAAAGGGCACAACAGATATTTCAATGCATCAGCTCCAGATGGACAGTAATGAGAGAGGTGCTAACCACAGTCTCACCACAGTGTTGCCCAAGCACATTTCTATTTTACGGCAAGAATATTCATGTATACTTTACTACAAATTAAGCTGTGACATAGAAAAGAAAGTCAGTAGTTAATGCAAAATTCTCAGATCAAGTCATGTTTATATATATATGTATCATACAACTAAACACACAGACTTTTGTGTATACGTGGATGCGTATGTGTATATACATGTGTATACACACACACACACCCCCCTTACACACCACACATATGCATGTGCAGATGCATACACGCACAGTTCATTTCTAAGAATTCAAAATATTATTGACAAACTGCTGGTAAAAGGATGTTTCTATTTTACCATTGCCTTTGAGTAACTAATTCCTAAAGAGAGGGAAATTCTCTGTGGTCAAGCAATTCAAAACATAAAAAAGCAAAGAAAATGCAAAAGTGCAACATTAAGATTTTCAAGGCAGGAATAAAGAGGGGGTTCAGAAGGAAGGTAGGCAAATGAAATTTTGATATGCTTTACTTCTCAGGATGGCAACTCACTCAGTTAATTGTATCGTTTGCATTTACTTCTAATTTATCATTTTAGTTTATAAATCCCTAACGGTATCAAATCCACTTTCAAACCCATATACACACACTAGTAAAATGGAAGAGCCACTTTATGCATCCCCCTTTATATTCCGTGATGTGGGCACCCCAAAGTTTTTCCACAGTGTTGGAAAAGTGCATACAATTTTCTAAAAGATTTTCACTTTGTTTCACTCCAGGTATTGAAAGATACAAAAGCTATTTGCAGAAGGATTCAGAGTATCTGAGCTCTTTAGATATTTTCTTTTCTGCCATTTGTTTTAAATTCAGGTCAGAAAAGCTAGTGTAATATTGGAATTGAAAAGAGCAACAGTGTTTTGACATTGTAGATCTTGGCATAAACCTTGCTTCACTCACAGTATGAGATGTCATGAAACTCAACTCAGCATAACATAAAATCAAATGGGTTAAAGGAGTTCAAACAGCAAACATCCAGGTGTCTCTGGTGCCCAGCATCTAGTAATGCAACAAGCTTGTGACAAAATATCATCATGCTGGTATTTATTCAATATTTATCGTGTACCCACTCTGTGGCATGGATGGTGTCAAGGATGCAGAAATTAATAAAACATGCTTCTTCTTCTCGAGAAGGAAATGATCAGACAACTAGCATCTACTGAAAAATCACTCACCTGAGCACTTTACTTATACAGTTTTTTTTTTAAAGATTTTATTTATTTATTTGACAGAGATAGAGACAGCCAGTGAGAGAGGGAACACAAGCAGGGGGATTGGGAGAGGAAGAAGCAGGCTCATAGCGGAGGAGCCCGATGTGGGACTCGATCCCAGAATGCCAGGATCACGCCCTGAGCCGAAGGCAGACGCTTAACGACTGCGCCACCGAGGCGCCCCTACTTACACAGTTTTTTAATCCTTACCTTAACCTCATGAATTTGATTATATGATCATTTTACAGAAGTAGAAAGAGGATTCACAAACTGTTGATTAAATTATCTAAGGTACTTAAACAGCAAGTGGCTAATAAATATTTGGAACAGATCTGCCTTAACCACAAAATCTTTATGCTCTGAGTTAGAATATTGCCTCTCCAAAGAGACAACTCAACAGTGCAAAAGTGCAAGAAATCAATGCACTGGGATAAGTACTTTGCATGACTGTATACAAATAACTACATGATAGTCAAAAGGAGGGTAGTGAGTTTGCCTTGAGACTGTTTTTTGTGCATGCAGTGGTATTTTAACTGGGCCTTGGGCCATGAAGTAATAGCCATGCTTTTGCCAGCTAGAGAGCAGTGGAGTGATATATTCCAGGACAAGGGAGCAGCTTGGAAAAAGCATGACATATTAAGGAATCACAACAAAGTTCTGTTTATAGGACAGAGGGGGAAAATGAAGAGCATACTAGAAATATAAATGGAGCCAGGATGGGAAGGACTTTGTTTGCCATTTAAAGAAAAATGGACTTGGGACACCTGGGTGGCTCAGTTGGTGAACCGTCCAACTCTGATTTTGGCTTAGGTCTTCTTTTTTTTTTTCTTTTCTTTCTTTTCTTTAATTCAATTAATTAACATATAGTGTATTATTTATTTATTTCAGAGGTAGAGTTCAGTGATTCTTCAGTCTTATTTAACACCCAGTGCTTATTACATCATTATATCCTGTGCCCTCCTTAATGTCCATCACCCAGTTATACCATCCCACCACCCTTATCCTCTCCAGCAACCCTCAGTTTGTTTCCTATGATTAAGAATTTCTAATGGTTTGTCTTCCTCTCTGATTTCACCTCATTTTTCCCCTCCCTTCCCCCACACTCCTCTGTTTTGTTTCTTAAATTCCACATGTGAGTGGATTCATATGATGTTTGTCTTTCTGTAACTGATGTTTTTTTCTCTTAGCATAATACCCTCTAGTTCTATCCACGTCATTGCAAATGGCAAGACTTCATTCCTTTTGATAGCTGAGTTATATTCCATTATAAACACACACACACACACACACACACACACACACACACACACACACACATACACACACCACATCTTCCTTATCCATTCATTTGTTGATGGACATCCTGGCTCTTCCCATTAATTGGCTATTGTGGACATTGCTGCTATAAACATTGGGGTGCAGGTTCCCCTTCAGATCACTACATTTGTATCTTTGGGGTAAATACCTAGTAGTGCAATTGCTGGGTTGTGGGTAGCTCTATTTTTGACTTTTTGAGGAAGCTCCATACTGCTTTCCAGCTTGCATTCCCACCAACTTCGTAAGAGGGCTCCCCTTTCACTGCATCCTTGCAAACATGTGTTAATTTTAGCCATTCTGACTGGTGTGAGGTGGTATCTCATTGTGGTTTTCATTTGTATTTCCCTGATGCCCAGTGGTGTTGAACATCTTTTCATGTATCTGTTGGCCATTTGGATGTCTTCTTTGGAGAAATGTCTATTCATGTCTTCTGCCTACTTCCTTGATTGGTTCTTTGGGTGTCGAGTCTGGTAAGTTCTTTATAGATTTTGGATACTAGCCCTTTATCTGATAAAACATTTGCAAATATCTTCTCCCATTCTGTAGGTTGTCTTTAGGTTTGTCAACTGTTTCCCTTGCTGTACAAAAGCTTTTTATCTTGATGATAAAAATAGTTCATTTTTGCCTTTGCTTCCCTTGCCTTTGGAGACGTGTCTAGCAAGCAGTTGCTGTAGCAGAGGTCTAAAAGGTTGCTGCCTGTGTTCTCCTCTAGGATTTTGATGGATTCCTGTCTCTCATTTAGGTCTTTCATCCATTTTGAATTTATTTTTGTGCATAGTATAAGAAAGTGGTCCAGTTTCATTCTTCTGCATGTGGCTGTCCAATTTTTCCAACACCATTTGTTGAAGAGACTGTCTTTTTTCCATTGGAAATTCTTTCCTGCTTTGTCGAAGATTAGTTGACCATAGAGTTGAGGGGCCATTTCTGGGATCTCTATTCTGTTCCATTGATCTATGTATCTGTTTTTGTGCCAGTAACACATTGTCTCAATAATTACAGCTTTGAAATATAGCTTGAAGTTTGGAATTGTGATGCCACCAGCTTTGGTTTTCTTTTTCAACATTCCTTTGGCTATTTGAGGTTCCATACAAATTTTAGGATTATTTGGCAATTTCTGATTGCATACAAATTTTAGGATTATTTGTTCCAGCTCTGTGAAAAATGTTGATGGCATTTTGATAGGGACAGCACTGAATGTACAGATTGCTCTAGGTAGCATAGACATTTTAGCATTATTTGTTCTTCCAATCCATGAACATGGAACGTTTTTCCATTTCTTCGTGTCTTCCTCGGTGTCTTCCCAGTTCCTTCATAAGTGTTCTATAATTTTCAGATAAAGGTCCTTTGACTCTTTGGTTAGGTTTATTCCTAGGTATCTTATGATTTTTGGTGCAGTTGTAAATGAGATCAACTCCTTAATTTCTCTTTCTTCTGTCTCATTGTTAGTGTACAGAAATACAATTGATTTCTGTGCATTAATTTTACATCCTGCCATGTTGCTGAATTCCTATATGAGTTCTAGCAATTTTGAGCTGGAGTCTTTTGGGTTTTCCACATAGAGTATCATATAATCTAGGAAGAGCGAGAGTTGACCTCTTCCTTGCCAGTTCAGATACTTTTTATTTCTTTTTGTTTTCTGATTGCTGAAGCTAGGACTTCTAGTACTATATTGAATAACAGTGGTGAGAGTCGCATCCCTGTTGTGTTCCTGACATCAGAGGAAAAGCTCTCAGGTTTTCCCAATTGAGAATGATATTCTCTGTGGGCTTTTCATAGATGGCTTTTATAATAATGAGGTATGTTCCCTCTATCCCTATATTTTGAAGAGTTTTAATAGGAAAGGATGCTGTATTTTGTCAAATGATTTTTTTGCGTCTATTGAGAGGATCACATGGTTCTTGTCCATTCTTTTATTAATGTAATGTACCACACTGATTGATTTGCAGATGTTGAACCACACTTTCATCAGCTTAGGTCTTGATCTCAGGGTCATGAGTTCAAGCACCATGTTGGGCTCTGTGCTGAGTGTGGAGCCTGCTTAAGATTCTTTCTCTCCCTGCCCCTTTCCTCCTCCTTCTCCCCCATTTGCTCTTGCTCTGAAAGAAAGAAAGAAAGAAAGAAAGAAAGAAAGAAAGAAAGAAAGAAAAGAAAAGAAAAGAAAGAAAAATGGAATTTTTTTAATATAGGAAATGGAGTCGTGATGTTTTTAATATGGGGGAAAATAAACATATTTGCATTTATTGACACTTTATTTTTAAAAAACTATTTTTTAAACATATAATAGGCATTTCCCTTATAATGTTTTACATTTATTTGTAAAGATCCTGGCATTGTTGATTTTCATGCAATAAAATAACAGAGGTTGTGGGAGGGGAGAAGGTTTGAGATCAAATTCTTTAAAGATCTCATAAAAAGACAGAAGGAAGGGAGATACAACTCTAATTTTATGTATATTAAAATTTTTAATACAGAAATACTTCACAAATATAGCACTTCACTTGCAAAAAGACATGAGGCTTCTTTTGTGGAATTCAGTGTGGTCCTGTCTTTACAGCCTCTGAGTTTCAAGTAAGAGATTAGAAGCAGAACATCATCATCTTAGGACAAAATGTTATATCACAGAAACAGGTGTTTGGAGATCACATTGCTTTTTTTTTCCTTTTTCATATTTTTAAAAAGGTGTGTATAATTTTCTACTTTTTGTGTACAAAGGAGAAAAATAAGGGGAAAAAAAGAAGTCCTGCTATTTTTATTCTGCTCATTACCCCTTTTACAATGAAGATGCTTATAGGGTATATGAGCCCTGATGGTACAAAATCCTGTTATAAGCACTTCAGTTGCGAGTACCCTGAAAACGCTTTTCTGTCTTACTCAAAACATGGTAATGCGGACACATCAAACTCCCATTTCTTTTAACAGCTTTGTATCTGAAGGTCCTCAGAGTAAACTTCTCTCAGGTTTGTTCTTCTGATAATATATTTTCTCCTTTATTTCAAAAGCGCTATTGTTTCAAAGATTTCTGCTATAATTCATGTGTTTGAATGTCAGTGTTTACTTGGACTTTTGTATTCAGATCACTCACATTTGGAATGACATTTTAAATAGTTTCATAAAGAAAATATGCAAATGCAGAAGAATTTCACCACATATACTTGTGTAGGCTAATGCGTACTGGTAAACTGGCTAAGGGAGAATGCATGTATGTACGTATGTATGTCTGTCTGTCTGGCTGGCTGTATATAGTATATGTTTTGTGTATTACTCCATAAGGTACCCCTTTCAGTGGAATGACTTTTGTGATAACCCAGTGTATACTGGAAGCAGAGACTATGTTTCCCGTGTGAAGAAAATCAAATAAGAGCATGTGCCATTTCCCATTTGTGCAGTTCTCCTCCACTTATTTATCCAACATATATGAAAAAGTAAACATTCCCAACAAATAAGGTAACATAAGGCAACATATGCTCATGGTAAAATTTCAAGAGATAAGATGTATAATGACAAGGTCAGTTTCCAGCCGCATGCCTACTCTTATTCCTCAACAACCAGCTGACCTTGAACCTTTGAATGTGTCCTGAAATATTCTATGTATCAAAGCTTATCAATATTATTAAGCATACCCACTGAGTGCTTTTTAAAATGTGTGACTGGGAACATAGTACATAAAGAGTTCTGCAACTTATTTTTTTTAGATTTTATTTATTTTATTTATCAGAGAGAGAGAGAGAGAGAGCTCACAAGCAGGGGGAGCAGCAGGCAGCCAGAGGGGAAGAAGAAGGCTCCCCGCCAAGCAGGGAGCCTGTTGGGAGACTCAATCCCAGGCCCCGGGGATCATGACCTGAGCCAAAAGCAGATGCCCAACTGACTGAGCCATCTAGGCGTCCCTCAGAACTCTCTTTATTCACTTAGTATTCTTAGTAATTGTCTCATGTCAGCACAAAATTTGACTCATTTTTAGTGGCTTTATAAAATACTTAAAACTTTATTCCTTTTGAAATCTATTTTGGTATAGGATAAAGTAAATAGTCATTTATATTGCTTTCCAGGAAAGAATGCCAAATCTGATGATGGATATATGTAAATATATCCTTCATTGAACCATCTTTGTATTTTTGTAATTAATCCCACAAGAACATCTGTTTTTCTTCACTACGACACTGAATTATGTTTATTAATATCTATTTTAACTTTTTGCATTATTATCCACAGGTATGTTTGTTAAATTCTATTTATGTTCTCTGTGTGTATGATCTTCATGATAGGTTTTACATGAATTATAGCCTAGAATATAACTATTTTGGAAATTTTCTTTGTGTCTTTTTTTTTTTCATTTTTTGTTTGTTTGTTTGTTTTACTATGCCCTGGCCAAATTTAGGATTATCTATTTTTTAAAGGTTTGGTAGTATTTGTGAAATTATCTGGACATATATATGGAGGTAGTTTTTATTATTAACTTTTACCTTTTTTGGAGTGTGATTACTAAATATTTCTGGGTATTAACTTTTGTTTTAGAAATTTTTTAAAGTATTCTTTGTTGCTTAATACATGGAAGTGATTTTTATAATTACTACATGCATACTAGAAAAAATGATATAGTCTTTGTTTATAGGAAAACATTATGTTCCTAGATCTCATATATCATTATTTATTTTTGGCCCATTTGATAAATCATGGCCTGAAAGAGATGAATTAAATCATATGAAAAAAACTTTGCTTCTATTTTCCTTGTATTGTTATGGTGTATTTTTTAATTTATAAACCCTGATGTATATAATTTGGTGTATACACATTAGTCATTGTAAGACCTTCATAGTTAATTCTACCATTTTATATAAAATTATATAATAATTCTATCCAGTTGCACAAAATATTTTTCTTCATCTTAGATGTCTGATAATTTTATGCAAACATGGATCTAGTAAACTGTTCTTTGTTGCTCTTTTTGTGGGCTGTGGTACACTGTTTCAAACTTCTACTCAAATCTTCTTTTAACTTTCAATAATTTTCTTAAATTACCTATTTCAGTATTTGGTCTCTATTTCTGTAATATTTTTTTAGCTCCACAGCTCATTTCTTCCCAGCCCACTGAGATCAACATTGCATGATAGCTTTCACTGCAAACTATCTCTTCTTCTATGCCGCCCCAACTGACTTATTTCATGCGAATATAACAAGTTATTTGATTTAATTTAGCCCTACTTTCTTTCCCTGCTTCTTGAGTTTTGTTTTGTTTTTATTGTTTTGCTATTGTCTTATTTGTTTTGCTTTTTGTTGTTGCTATAGTATGTTTAGGGGTGCCCCCACAACTAGCTTGTGTCATTTTTAACATTTTTTCAAAAATAATGGAGAAAGTCCTTAATATAAATGAAATAATTTGATTAGAGCATGTTGAGTTTAGATATCAGTGAGACATGTTATAAGAGGTGTTTACAAGACATTGGAAATACAGGGTAATTACTTAAGAAAAATATTTTTGTACATAAAGAGGCAGAAATAACACTGCGAAGACAAGCTTAAGAATGTAAATGGAGAAGAAAATTTCATGAGAAACACCTTCCATGGAAAAAGAAATGGTCAACAGATGGATGTTCAAGATCTAATTGGTCAGCCAATCGTCATGTATGAAATACCTATGAGGTTAGAGGTTATGGTATAAGCCTCAAGCAGATAATAATAATAGAGGTCATATATATGTTGTAGATTAAAATTTATTGTCTGAGGCCCATCTCTGTCTCTATCTCTATAGAATATAAAGGACAAAAAAAAAAAAGCTACCAATGAGGAAAAACTCAAAATACTTAACAATAACCGTGACATTAATTTAAAAAATAATAGAGAATTGCTTGGGTCCCCTTAACCTTAGAAACAAAAATAATTATAAAAAGTATAATTTATGACATTATCGTCAAAGCTCTACAAAGATTAAACTTTAAGCATCCAAACTGGGAGAGATTTGAGAGTGAACAGTTACATGGGATGACAAATATAAAGCAGGACTGTCCTGGGCTACTTAGGATGTATTGTCACCTAATTCTGAGGCACTTGATAAAACAAGTGAGTCATTAGTGAAACAAGTATATCAGGTGGTAACACTTTGATTTTACTCTTGATTAATATCAAGCATTGATTTTAACTATACATCCAGCTCTCTTGCTTGTAAGCCAAGTTTCTGTTACTATTTGCTTCAAAGTGCGCTCTCCTGCCACGAATAGAACGTGTGTTTATCTAAGCGACACGTCTTTCCAATTCACCATGCAAGTTTATTTGTCAGTGTAAATAAGTGATTTGCTTTGTCTGACACACAATTCATCCGTTTAGGGTTTCGGGTAGCTGGATCAATTTCTTAATTACTTCTGGAGAGTTGATGCAACTTAGTTGCCAAGCATGGATATATGAGGCCACAGACCTTGGCATCTTCAGGGAACAATGAGTAGAGCAATAATGCTGGCTCAAAGCCAATGAAGTTCAATTTTGACATCAGTGATCCACATTTCTTAAGGAATAATTCCCATCATTGAAGCCAGAGGGTACTAAGCAATGTTCCTTCATCTCCATGGAGCATTAACTGAGAAATTATACTCCAGGCTTCAAACTGGCATTGGTGTTCCTCACTGTCTCTGCACAAAATGCCATTGGTGAAACATCATTTTTTTGGTAGCTCCTTTCCACCCAGACGATAGTCTCTGAAAATCTAATGGAATGTCTTTTTTTTTTATCTTTATTTTCTCAGTCCTCCATTCACTGCACATATTTTTCTGAACTCGTTCTTGTCTCATTCATCTAGGAAAAGTGAGTAGGTCAATAAATTCAGAGGTTTAGGCATTCTTCTTTTTTATTGCATTCTTGGTAGTTCTTATCCCCAGCCAGACACATTAAGTGACAGACAGTGACGGTGGAGGTAATAAGGATATCTTGATTCTAAACCAAAGTAAACAGGCTGTCATAAAAATATGGAATTGAATAGATGACAAACTAAATTCTCTCTCTGAAAGCAATTATTTCTGAACCTCAGATCTAATAATCTGCAATTCTGAAGGCTGAGGGAAGTGCTCATTCGTGGCTCAATCAATTTAACACAGAAACCCACAGGATGATGCAGATAGCAGCCAAGAGGAAAAAATGTTTCTTTGCTCTAAACAAATAATAGATATCTATTCTAATACTTATTGACTCTCAATTTATTACAACAGCAGTATGTTATGCAATCATCTATATCATCAAACAATAGCTTCACTGACTAGTATGACCATATTTTTGTACAGGAATAGAAAGGTAAATGAATGAATAAAAGAATGCTTTCCTTCAGGGAAAGGTAAATGAGTCCCATTAAGCAGATATTTGGTAAAATAATTTTAGCTCTACATAATATTATGCCTTTTAAATAATACATTTAATTGGAGCAGTGGCTTACAACTAATGAATAGCTCTATCTATCTTTTTTTTTAAAAAGACTATGAGAATGACACAGGAGAAATGAAAGCCAATATATAATAATGGTATTACACTACGCGATAATTCTAAGTAGAGACAGGTAAATATAGTTTGAAGAGCTATCAGGAAGCCAGAACTAAATATTTTATCCCTTTTAATCCTCAATCAATGAGATTGCTATTATTTCCATTTTATCTTCAGGAAAAATTAAACTCAGAGTTACAAAATCCTTTACCCAAGGTGACACGGGAAAGTAGAAAAAGTCAAGATTCAAAGACATATCAGTCATATTTCAAAGCCTAGATGCATTCGACTATATCTAACTGATGTGATAGGTTGAATCAAAATATGCTTCTAATATCACCATAATTGAATATAGAATGTTGTCATTGCAATATAGGTCTAGCCACATAAATTTACTTATGAATAAAAGGGCTTATTAAATGTCTCATTCCACAAAAATACTATAAAGTTAAAATAATTGTATTTGTGGATGTCACTTGAAATCCAATTAAGCAATTAGTAGTAAATGTGCATGTAGGTGAATATCTACTATTCTCATTATTTGTTTTCACACCTTAAAATAGTGAATTTAACTGATTAGTGTATAAAATCAGAGCAGTCCATAGCTAGAAAGCATTAAACTTGTATAAAACTTTAATTTTCTAGTAAACTGATACTTGGAGAAGGTGACTTACTCAAGATTTGATAGGAAGAAAGAAAAATTATTCTAAAAATTCATAATTCTTATTTGATATAAGGTAGATTTAAATTTTCTTAAACTCTAAAAAAAAATCCAATGTTTAGCTAATACGGAGAGTTAATTTTGGGTGACCAGAACATTGTTTAACTTATAATGATACATCATTTATAATGAAAAGTGCCTCCCATAAATTGCTTCTTGTATGTCTTTCTTCTTAAATTTGAATTGCTATAAGTTGTCTAGTACTTTTCTGTTCATTATTCCTGTAATTTTATTCTTTTCTCTTTGGGATATAACTATAATTGGTAACTATAATATAGAATTATAGATTATATCACTATTATTTAAAATTAGAAAAAGAGTTCATTTTAAGTGTTTTGAAAAGGCAAGATGTTTGGGCAATGTTTATACTGCAAACTACAGCTACCCAGAAACATATAAGGTTTCAAATCTGGTGGAGAATAAGTCCAGTTTTGTGATAGATGTATACAAGACTACAACACTGTTCACATAATTGCAAGGTGGCATTTATAGCTTAGGTAGATATATGTAGCCTACACTGGAGACATAGTATTACGGTCTTCACATTTACCATTGAGGCAGAGAGCAGTCTGCATTACTGGGAAAACTGTATAGGTTTAGCTTTTCTCCCATAACTGAACTTCACGATTTTCTTCCATAGAGAGTGAAGATACCTACAGAGGAGGACAACACACAGTAATGTACTTCATACCTGACAAGTGTTCTTCTAAGCCCATCCCATATTTTCACTCATTTAAGCCTCCAGGCAATACTAAAGGATTTTTTTATCACCGTGCTTTATGGATAAATAACTGATGTACACAGGTTAATAAGCCTGGTATTCTCTACAATTGCTCCACTATTTCTCTCAAACATTATGAAATCACTGAATTTTAAATGTCCCCACCTCAATCTTCCCTGAATGCTGTTTGCAAACGGAAAAGTTACATATAACCTTCACATCGCCTAGCTGTTTAAATATGTTTTATAGATGAAGTTGAAACTGACAGCAGATGGTGCTTGGGGAGAGTCCATTATTTTCCCTTCTTCCATCACATAATAGCAGTTTTTACTATCCTCTCCTCCCTCCATACATTTACCCCATCAGAATAACCTTCCAAGAGATTAACTAAAGAAGCTATTTTTTACAAATATATACTTGGCACACGTCTTTATACATATATAGAAAAAAACAGATTTTAGCCACACATTTAAATGTTGATCAACCATTTCTGTTCCATAATCTCATAATGTCTCCACTGTTTTTGCTCTTACATTTATCATCCCTAGGTTTTAAGTGATAATTTAAAATGTGGGCATTGATTATTAATGATTTTATTCTATAAGGACTCTAAAGGTTACAAGAACCATTCGCTCTTCATTTCAGAAGAAAGGAAAAGGTTCTCAGCTAATTAGAGATTCTCTAAAGTTCAAATGATAAGGTCAAAAATAGACATTATTTTTTATCTAGAAGTATAAACACTGTTTATCAATAAGCATGGTCCAAAGCATGATCACAGCAAATTTTGGTGTCACAAGGGGAGTAAAATAACCCTTTCAAGAAGGAAATGCTAAAAAAACATAAATAAATAAATAAATAATATATTAAATTCGGAAATGATTCTCCAAAATGTTTTTTTACCAATTTGCAATCTGAAAATATGTTAATATATAAACAAAAACGTTGGGTGATCATTAAATATAAAGGGAATGCTTAAAATAAGAAAAAAAGTGAATGTGATTTTATTCTCATTAAATTTTCAATCTGTAATTTTCTAAAATTATGTATTTTAGTATATAGCAAAATGATGATACAGCTTCTAAAAGAACCACCTAGTGATTGGATGCTAAATGAAGTTTAAACTCATGGTAAACAAAGGGGGAAAAAAGATATTTTGATTTGAAATATAAACAAATGCACACCATTTCTTTCAGAAATGCCATAATGCACATTTGATTCCCCACAAAAATGAAAGAAATATTTTATAAAATTTGGCTTATTTGCTTATAAATTTGTTTTTTTTAATCTGCTTAACAGAAGGTGCAACTGGATATACGAAGTACTTAGTATTCCCACCAGCAGTGCACGAGGCTCTTAGTAGAGCCCTTAAATAAATAAGTGCACAGCCCTTCTAAAAACTACTGTGGATTTTACACAGAGCATGTGAATAGAGGATGTCACTCCAAAGCAACAAACTGTACATTTGACTGCGTCTTCCAAGTCTAAAACCCTAAAGAAAGTATTAACTTTTTAAGTTGAAAATGGGTAATATTGAATTAGTTATATATGGATTATTTCCCACAGGGTGTGTCAGTTAACCATTGCTTCCTAACAAAATCTCAATGGCCTACAATCCATCTTTCATCCCTTTTATGGAAAAAACCAAATAGAGAAGTCATGGGTAGGGAGAGGTGTTTTTTATTTGTTTATTTAAGTGTCTGTGGTTAAATCTACCACAAAAGATACACAAAGAATAAAATCAGAATATTTTGGACAATGGGTGGTATTGCCAAAAATAATCAAATTGTTATGCATTTGTGATCATAAGAATAAATAGATTTGCATCAGGGGAATGCAAATCAAAACCACAATCAGATATCGTCTCATAAAGTCAAAACACAAGAAACAAGTGTTGGTGAGGATGTGGAGAAAAAGGAACCCTCGTGCACTCCTGGTGGGAATGCAAACTGGTGCAGCCACTGTGGAAAACAGCGTGGAGGTGCCTCAAAAAATTAAAAATAGAATTATCATATGATCCAGTAATTCCACTACTGGGGGTATTGACAAAGAGTATATAAAGACACTAATTCAAAAAGATACATGCAGCCTTCTGTTTATTGCAGCATTATTTACAATAGCCAAGTTATGGAAGCAACCCAAGTGTCATCAATAGATGAATGGATAAAGAAGATGTGGTGTATATGTACACACAATGGAATGTTACTTAGTCATAAAATATAATGGAATCTTGCCATTTGCAACAATATGAATGGACCTAGAGGGTATAATGGGCTGAGTGAAATAAGTCAGTCAGAGAAAGACTAATGCCATATAATTTCACTCAGAAATGGAATTTAAGAAACAAAACAAAGAAAGAAAGAAAAAAAGATACAAACCAAAAAACAGACTCTTAACTATAGAGAAGTGATGGTTACCAGAGGAGAGGTGGGGGGATGGGTGAAATAGGTGAAGAGGGCTAAGAGTACACTTATCATGATGAGCACTGAGTAATATACAGAGTTACTAAATCATCATATTGTACACTTGAAAGTAATATAGCACTGTATGTTGAGCATAATGGAATTTTAAAAATGTAAACAAAAACCGAATAAACCAATTTGATACAAAAGTAATTTTTGCCACAAAACCCAAATAGTTGTAATAAGCAATCACAAAGTATGAACACATTGCATTTAGCTGCCCCATCTCCTTAAGCTCCTCTTGGTTGTGACAATTTCAGACTCTTCTTGTTTTTGATAACCTTGACAATTTCAAGGAGTACTCACTCATCAGGTGTTTTATAAAATGCCCTTGAATAGGCGATTTGTCTGATGCTTTTCTCCTGACTATATGAAGGCTATAGATTTTTTGGTAGAAGGACTGCAGAGGTGAAATGGTTTTTATCACACCACATGAGGGGTACATGCTATCACCATGACCTAGCACTTTTGATGTTAACCTTGATTATCTGGAAGAGGTAACATTTGTCAGGGTTCTCCACTGTTAAGTAATACATGTTCCCCCTTCTTTATTTTTCCTGCTTACTAATGTTTGGATGTACCATAGTTTGTATATTCATTCATCCACTGAAGGACATCTAAGCAGTTTCCAGTTTGGGGAGATTATTAATAAAGATGCCGTTTTAAATAGTCATGTGCAATGTTTTATACAGAGATAAGTTTTCAAGTCAGCTGGATATATGCCTAAGAGTACTATTACTGTATCATATGGTAAGACTATGCTTAACATTGTGAGAAATTGATGACTTTCCTTCCAAAGTGGCTGTGCTTTTTCTGTCTCAATGAGCAAGAGTTCTCACTGCGGGGCACCCAGGTGGCTCAGTCCATTGAGCATCTGACTCTTGATTTCGGCTCAGATCATGATCTCAGGGTTGTGAAATCAAGCTTCACATCAGGCTCTACGCTCAGCGTGGCGTCTGCTTTGGATTCTCTCTCCCTCTCTCTTCTGCTCATGCTCTCTCTCACTCAGATAAACAAATAAAATCTTAAGGGCAAAAAAGAGTTCTTGTTGCTCCACGCCTTCATTAGCAATTGCTGTTATCAAGTGTGTCTTTTTTTAGATATTCTAGCTGACGTACTGGTTCTGAATCTATATTTCATATAGTTCTTTGTACACACCCCTGTAGTGTCATTTCCCACATTGTAGGGTATGTGTCTATTGTCTCCACTACTAAATGAAGCAAGCCCTTTAGGGTAGGCTCTACATTTTACTCACCATAAGCTCTCAGTATCCAACATATGGTAGGTGATTTTTGTTTGTTGTTGTTGTTGTTGTTGTTTAATGAAAGCAATATTGAATGAAAGAACAAAATAGTTGTGTCTACTGAATAACTTCTAATGTGATTTGAGCATAAATATGTGCCTCTTTTCCATTGTGTCCTGTGCATCAGAATTGGACATCTGATCCCACATTAATGTCTTTTCTAAAAATATTGTCTTTTGAAATATGTTCCAATTCATTAGAGCCATCTATTAAAAGATTAATTTCCAAGCAAAAATTAATTTTTGTCTCATATATTAAAATTAATACAGAAATAAATGTTATTTACTCTTACAAAAGGCTTTTACTTCTTCCAATCAAGTACTATAACTTTTTTAACATATTTGAACAATACTGTCTTTCTTTTAGTATGTTACTGCTTAACTATATATTCTTTGTGGATATGATGAAAATGTCAACAATAAATATATTGAGGGCAGTATATTAAAATAATATACCATGTTAATCAAAACATTTAAATAAGTTGATATACATTCAGTGGATCATTTATTCTTCCCCACTTTAGACTATTTTCCCTACATCAAATTTATTACAGTACATAATTATTGTTTCATAGACCATGAAATTAAGACCAACGGAATTTAAGAAAGTTACATGATGTCATTTATCTCTTAAAGTGTTAGGCCAGGATTTAAAGCGGGGTTTATAAGCAGAGTTTATTTTGTACTTCACACTGACCATACATTCAAATGTATTTTTGAACTTAGTTAATTGGTCTTAGCCAGCTAGTTTTTTATTAAACTACCAAATCTAAAGTCCCTCAAAGATACAACTATGTGATCTTATCTCTCATTGCTGAATCACCTTGCTATTTTGTAGGGCACCTTACAGCAATAATGTGATATAGATATCAAAATAAGTGATGATGCAGAAGGAAGCTAGAAAGAGCAAATTTGTCAGAATACACTATAATCATACAAGGTGATTCATTTCCTAATTTTCTTTTTACTTCAAATAGAGCTGTAATGTCAATTTTTCTATAGTTCCCTGAGGGATTCATAAGTTATTCTCAATGTCAATGCTTTGCTTCCCACATAGTCTCCATTCTTTCAGAAATAAAATTAGAGAAAGCAGAAGAAAGTGACTCAAAGATTCTCAGTTTGTGCCATGTGAAAATTTATTCTCCAACCCATCTCCTGCCTCCCTCCGCAAGATTCTGGACTCTCATGTACTTTTTGCTGACTCCTTAGAATTTATATTCTTTTCTCCTACTCTTTCTTAGATAGAACGTGGATGGATGTCTACTTCCAACAGTAAATCAGTTGCTCTATGCACAAAGAACATTTGTTCTAGTAAATATTTTTCCTTGATTCCTCAGCAAAGTATGAGCTGAGAACTAGTTAGGCTTATGAAATTACACGAGGTTGGATGCCATAGGAATGTATTATGTTGATTGAAAAATGAGGGAGAATAAGCTTTCTTAGTGGATCTGTGGGAGAAATATGATTGGTGTAGGTCCTACTGTTGTAACACAACTACCAATTTTCAAGATGGTAGTCTAAACATTTTTTTTAATTAAAAGGAAAGTCTGAACCTTTTTTTTTTCAAAATTTATATTAACCAGTGCTATGAGTTTGTTCATTTATAGAATGATGGGAAATCAACTTGGAATGATTCACTGAGTCTAGTTTGAGGATGGCATAAATATATTATTGTCATATTTTATATTTAAAAAACACAGAGTGTGACTTTTGAACTGTGGCCTCATTAGGATAGCATTAGAATGGTTTCCAGTTTTTTTTTTTTAATTGTTGTTTTTTTGATGGATGAGGTAAGATGTAAAAAAATAAATAAATATAAAAATAAGTGACTCTGAGAAGAAAGGCTTTATTCAGCTGATGTACATTAGGAAGCACCTGAAGAGCAGGTCCCTCCCAAGGACGCAGGGTCAAGATTTTGACGTGATAGGGAAAACTGCATACAATTGTACCACTGTCATACAATTTCAGCTTAGGCTGTTTTTTCTTTTAACCAAAACATGTGGCTGTGGACCATTCCTGTAATCATGCTCCTTGCTCAGAGTTCCAATAACCATCAGAAAGATATTTTCTGAGAACTATTTTTTCAAAACCTGCACTTAATCAGCTAATGGGGGTGAAAGTTAGATAGCAAAAAGAAAGAAAAGCGGGCAGAGGTAGAAAACAAAAGGACTGGCGTCTTTGCTGTTTGTTACAAACTATGGACCTACCTGACACATTATTTTTAGCCAAAGTCCATAGTTTATATTGAGGTTCAATCCTAGAATTATATATTCTAAGGGTTTAGACAAATGTATAATGGTGTAGTAGCTTCATTAACTTGACCTTTTTCTGTGTTCTGCCTATTCAAGCTTCCCTCTCCCCAACCCTTGGTAACCACTCATCTTTTAAATGTCTTCAGTTTTTCCTTTTCCAGAAATGTCATATAGTTGAAATCATAAAAGTAGTTCAAATGTAGATGGGCTTTTTAAATATAAATTTAAGTTCTCTCTGTCTTCTCATGGCTTTACAGCTTTTTCTTTTGAGCACTGAAAAGTATTCCATTGTCTGGATGGACCACAGTTTATTTTTCCATTAACCTACTGAAGGACATCTTGGTTGTTTCCAAGAGCTGGTAATTATGGATAAAGCTTCTATAAACATATGCGTGGACATAAGTTTTCAACTCTGTTGGGTAGATACCAAGGACTGTGATTGCTAGATTGCTTGGTAAGACTATGTTTAGTTTTGTAAGAAATTGCCAAACTGTCTTCTATAGTGGATGTGGCAGTTTGCTTTCCTACCAGCAAGGCATGAGGGTTCCTACTGCTACAAATCCTCACAAGCCCTGATGCTTGCAGTGTTCCAGATTTTGGTCATTCTAACAGGTTTGTAGTGGTATCTTCTTGTTTTAATTTGCATTTCTCTGATGACCTATTATGTGAAGAATGTTTTCATATGCTTACCATCCATCTGTATATCTTCTCTGATGAGGTGTCCTCAAGGTCTTTGGTTTATATTTAAATTGGGTTGTTGGCTTTCTTCTTGCCAAGGCTTAGGAGTTCTTTATATGTTTTGGATACAGTCCTTTAACAAGTATGTCAAATCTAAGGTCCTTTAGATTTTCTTCTAAATTATCTTCTAGAAGCTTTAGAGTTTTGCATTTTACATTTATGTCTATGACCCATTTTGAGTTAATTTTCTAAAGGGTATAAGGTCTGTGTCTGGATTCTTTTTTTTTTTTTTTCCTCCCTTGTCAAAGATCAGTTGACTATATTTATTTGGGTCTATTTTTGGCTCTCTATTCTGATCCATTTATCTATTTGTTTATTCTTTGACTAATACCCCACTGTCTTGATTATTGTAGCTTTATAGTAAGACTTGAATTTGGGTAATGTCAGTCTTCCAACTTCACTTTTTTCCTTTATTGGCTACTCTGGGTCTTTTACCTTTCCATATAAACTTCAGAATCCATTTCTTGATTCTAAGAAACAAGATAACTTGCTGGGATTCTGACTGGGGTTGCACTGAATCTATAGATAAGATGAGAAGAGCTCATTTCTTGAAAATAGATTCTTCCTACCCATGAACATAAAATATTTCTCCATTTATTTGGTTCTTTGATTTTATTCATCAGTGTTTTGTAGTTTTCCTCAAAAGATCTGGTACTTACTTAGTTAGCTATATAATATACTATTTCACTTTTGGGGGTGCCCATATAGATGCTATTGAGTTTCTTCATTTCAAATTCCACTTATTCATTGCTGGTTATAAGAAAGCAATAGACTTTTATATATTAACCTTGTATCCTTCAACCTTGCTGTAATTGCTTATTAGTTACAGCAATTTTTTGTCAAGTTTTCAGATTCTCTTCATAGCCAGTCATATCATCAATGAACAAAGACAGTTTAATTTATTCTCTCCCCACCTGTATGCCATTTGTTCTCTCTCTTGTTTTATTGCATGAGCTAAGACATTTGTTTCTTTTAAAAAATTATATCCTATGATATGCCTAAGTGATCTTATGATACTGATATGGTAGAAAGGAGAAAAGGCCTTTAAACAAGGTTTATTCAATTTCAGAATTAAATTTGACTTAGCTAATCAACTTTGATTTTATAAAGGAAGAAACAAAGTTTAAGTGACTTGATCAGGATCACACTAGCTTGATACTCAAAAGAATACTAACATTTCCTTAGTTCAGTGATTATCAACTATATTTTCCACCCTATGGGATATTTGGCAATATATGGAGACATTTTTTATTGTCACAACTTGGGGAAAAGGGTTGCGCCTAGTGGGAAGAAATCAAGTATGATGCTAAGTATCCTATAATTTATAAGACACCCTCCCACAGTTTAGTCCAAAATGTCAATAAGCCCACAATTCAGAGGCTATGGAACTCTTGACATTAATCATATTAGTTAAACTAACACAAAGTACTAAAACAAATTTTAGTTGCTTACATAATGGAAATCTATCATTATTCAACTGAATCCAACGCAACTATTTCAGACTGGGATTCTTTCCTTCAACCTACGATTCAGGTCACCGGTTATATTATCTATTGCTATATAAGAACTTACTCCTAAATTTAAATTACCCATAAATTAAAGTGGCTTAACAAAAACACATTTGATTTTTCTTATAATTTCTGTGGGTCAGAAATTCGGGAGCAGCTTGGTTAGACAGTTCAGCTCTGGCTAAGAGTTTCTCATAAAGAGTCAGATATTTGCCAAAGTTGCAGTCGTCTGGAGGGTTGATTAAGGATGAAAGTTTGCAATAGCTTCCAAGGGACTCATTGACATAGCTGGCAAATTCATGCTGGCTGTTGGCAGGTACTTCTATTTCTCTCCACATGGGCTTTTCTGCTGGGCTGCCTGGGTGTCCCCAAGGCAGAAGAAGCAAATCAAGAAATGGAAGTGAGAGCTGCAATGCTTTTTATGGCCTAGTTTTAAAAATCACCTATCACTTCAGCAGTATTCTATTTGCCATGCAGATAGCTCAGTTTCAGTTTGGGAAAGGACTACACAAAGTTTTGATCACTGAGATGAGAAAATTATCGAGGGTCATCTTCAATGCTAGTTATTACACCTCATTACGTCCATTATATGTTTCCACCAGGCTTCAAAGATCACCATTGAGTTCTCTTTAACCCAGCCAACAGAGGGAAAGAGCAGAGAAAATCACATGCAAGAGATGTGGGGGTAGTGCTGGCTGTGCACATTCTCTCTTGCTAAACAAAAACCACAGGGGTGGTTGGAAAACGTAATTTATCTCTGTGCTTAGGAAGAAAAGTAAACAGCTATGGCAAAACATCTACCAAGTTCTGTCATACCTCCAGAAAGTTACTTGAACACTAACAATATTTTAGGCAATGTCATGCCAAAAAGGAATTTCCTTCAGAAATAAAAAACATACAAAACTATAACTGAGAGAACAAATCTAATTAATAATTAGATTGAGAGTTGCTATCCATTAAGAGCATATTATGCAATTCAGTATCACATAATTATGCTTTTTATTCTAATACATTAAAAAAATTCTTCACTTTTTCTAGTCATTAATTTATAAGGATAACACACTAACCTGGATTAAGTATCTTCACTGCGCCATATAATGTATAACATATTTAAAGACTGAGAAAAAGCTACTATAATCCCTATGCTACATATCAGAAAACAGACTAAAACTATTCAATATATTATTCAAAATGAGAGAGCTATTTATTATTTAAATAAATATACAGAATTTATTATTTATTAGAAGCAAAATATACAGAATTCAAACATTAATTGGTCTCACACTAGTCCCTACAAATTTTTATAACACACAGAATAAGGTGCTTTCATCTTACCATCAGACTGGTATTACTTTGCTCTTACTTCCTTAAGATCTGTGAGGTCTTTTAAACATTCATTCATTCATTCATTCATTCATTCATTCATCCATTCATCTATTTATTTATTTTCCCTTGATAAACAAGTACTTACACATTCTATATGTGTCCAAAATTGCAAACTTTTCTTTAACCTTGGACAAATGCAAAATCATAGGAAACTCTAGCCTTGAAATAGCATTGTGTTAAATCCTTGTATCATATTTGGAGCATTTTTGTAGAGTGGTATCATGCATGCAAATAGATGAGTGCATGAACAAAGAGATTTAGCTATAGAATATTTAAATTGTATCAGCCAGAAGCTGCCAGTACTTCTTTAAAGGACAGATTGTAGAGAAATCTACCGGAAGCCAAAATACTCTCTTCAAAGGGAGTCTTTTAGACATACAGTGTACCTTTGCTTATTTCCCATACATTTTGTATGACAAACTACTCAATGTCATTCAGCGCTTGGAAAGGTATTTTATGATCAAGTGATGATTACTTTAGGGTGATGAGATTTGAAAGATATGCAAATGTGCTCTTTGATGGAAGAGCCATTTACCTCTGAAAAGCAACATGACTAGAAACCTGATACATTTAGAAGTAAATGGCAAACCCAGTGAGCCTCACAGTATTTGGCTGGTTCTTAATCAGCAACATATCCAGAAACATCCAGGGCCAGGATCAGAAAATGGTAATATAGTTAAGCATTGGAAAAGTCCATAATTTTTCAGTCTTAGCTGTGAGCTAAATTGGACCTAAAAGTACACATTAAGACACATAGGGACAATTGTCTTGGAGCATGTCCATAGATTTCTGATCTCTTTTTATTGCTTCTCTATTAATTTCCACTCAAGAAAGCCATGTTGTTGTTGTTTTTAAACGTTTGCTGTTGCTGCTGTTTTTTGTTTATTTGTTGACATTATTGCCGCTAAACTTATTTAACTGCATGTGGTTTACAGCAGTGTTCTTATCCTAGGGAATCCTCTCTATGTATCACTAATTAAAATCATTAGTTCATGTATTGGGGGCAAATTCTTAGATAGTTTTTTATCATAGCTTATGAGGAACAGAGGTTCTAGGGCCCTCATCTTTTCCCACTTAGATTACCAGTCTAACCACCACCTCTCCCAATGCCACCATTACCAATTAACAGTGCTCCTGTGGTTGGAAGGCTAACAGGAAAGACTTTTCTCTCTCTCAAACACACCTTTCTTCCTCCCTCACCTTTTCAAGTTAAAAAAATAAAATTAACATATACTAGGAATAAAATGTTTGATGGAGCCATAATATGAAATACTAGTTAAAATGTAAGATTTTACCTCATGGATCCCTACAGAATCTTCTTTACAGAACTATGATCCATGCTTTGATATCTATAGTTTAAAAAAGTATAAACGTAATGAAGAACTGACTTGGTATCATATTATGTGATGCCTCAAAGCATTAAGTTCCTTTTGTTGATGTTCATTAAGAAAAATAACTCCCCTCACCCCCCCAAAAAGAAAGAAAGACAGAAAAGAAAAATAACTCCAAACCAAGGTGGTACAGCGTGGTATCCGGTGGTCTGTCAAACTTTCATTTATACCAGCCAAAACACAAAAATCAAACAAAACATAGCAAAAGAAAAATTTTTAAAAAGTTTACTTTTGTCAAACTAAAAGCTGAAAGCCCCTACTCGTTTAGGTACTGTCACAGAATCACATTCAAGAGAGGTAGCTCTCACGCACTGCCCCCTCCTATCATAAGCAGATCAGATCTGATGGGGTGAGAAAACAGAGTTCACTGGAAAGAATATTAACTTCAGAGTTAGAGTAAGTGAAAACACTGGAATGATTATTTAACTTCCAGAAGCCTCTCTAACTTCATCTTTAAAATTAGAACCACTAAAATTAGAACCCAGGGTTTCTGTGAGAATTAGATACAGAAAGTGCACAAAGTCTGAGAGCAGAAGGCTCCGTGCAGTTCAAGTTACTGGTGCACAGTTTGAGCACAGGAGGCTCTTTGAGGATCTCACCCATGGGGTCGATACAATCCCAAAGGGGCCAGGTCATCGTGCACCTGCAGGGATTTTTATGTGTTCTTCTTTACTATCTCAATATGTTTACCTACATGTTGGATTCTTAGCTTATTTAAACTCTGCATGGATCCCTAGTAGAGTTAAGCCAATCTAGTTTTCACCTCTGCTTTCAAATACTGGTGTGATGGGACATACATAGCATTTAGTGGCTATCTCCTTCATTTTGCAAGTGTCTAACATCAACTGTAAAGAAACCCCTTGTCAGCTCTACACTTTTCCCTGCTTAAACAGCTTTCCCTGCCTAAAAGAAAAAAAAAATGATATACTGATGACTTTCAGAAACAGTGGTATTTTTAAGCAACAAACAAAAATCACTCCTCAGAATTATACCTATATGATCACCTAAGGAAAGCATATTCTAGAGTCATTGCTTCTTACTTTTTCTTGTTTGATTCTAAACTGAGCAACAGTAAAGCAATATTGTGTTGTTGAGGAAGCATGGGTTTTGAAATCAAATTGGCCTAGGGTCCATCCGGTCCCCACCACTTAACAACTGCATATTTTGTTCATGCCTCCTTGTGGCTCTGAGTCTAATTCTCTCATCATACTGTAATTTGAATAATACCTGCTTGCTGTGATGATAATGTGCTTAATGCAATATACATTTTCCACAAACTGCTTCTGTTTTGGAGATTCAAGCCTTCCAGACTTCTGGCTCCCAGCCTGGAAGGCAGCAAAGTTGAAAGTGCTGGATACAATTAGTAACTTTGTGCATCTTCAATGATAATCCTGTATCATTGGTGCTCCAGTAAGTGTAATACAATAGACTGATGAAAAAAATTTTTTTGTATTGTATTTTTAAAAGCTGTGTTTTACATTAAAGGCACACAAGTGTTGGGCAATAAAAGAATACGTAAAATTACAAATAAGAAAGAAAAATTTTCCAAAACCTCATTAAAAGAAAATAGGAATAATTTATGCTTCAGCGTAAAAGCATAAAAAAAAAATAAAAGCATGGCACTGTAACTGTATATATAGGCATATGCATGTGGCATTGTGGGCAAGTTTCACTCCACTCTGTGCTGTAGAAAATAAGTTCCATGACAGCACCTGGGTGGCTCAGTCAGTTAAGTGTCTGCCTTCAGCTCAGGACATGATCCTCGAGTCCTCGGATTGAGCCCCACATTGAGCCCCGCATCGGGATCCCTGCTCAGGGAGGAGTCTGCTTCTCCCTCTGCCCCTCACCCTGTTCTTGGGTGCGCTCTCTCTCTCTCTCAAATAAATAAAAGAAAGAAAGAAAGAAAGAAAGAAAGAAAGAAAGAAAGAAAGAAAGAAAGAAAGAAAATGTCATGATTCTGTATTGGGAAATACCATTAGTGACTGCATTATTTTATATGAAATCACTTGAAAATATTTAATCAATTCTCTACTGAAAAATATCTAGAAAGCAAAGCTCATAGAAGTAACAGCATAGGTCCCACAGCTGAAGAGTACTGAGGAAGGAGAATAAACCTAGGTCTTTCTGTCCTCAAAGTCCATCTGACCCCCAACTACAGAATATTGGTTTACTTTCCTCCCATAGAATTTCCAGTTGTTTGAACTCATGTCATTGACCTAGACACATCATTCTAGGTTCTGAAAACCAGGTTAATGTTGTGGGTTTTATGGCCCATTCATTTTTGCCTTGTCACTCATATAAAAGAAGGTTCTTGCCAATACAGTTGTAGCTCTGTGTGCATAAAATGTGAAGACATTAAATGAAAACCCCTCGCTTTACATAATTCTGAAAGTTAACATGGAAAATTCCATCATAAAAATGCCCTCAGCTGCATTAGAAGCATTAGCCCCAGGCTTAGTTTGCACTGAACTGAAATGAGCAGTTCGAACAATAAAACAACACTCACCAGTTGCCTGGCATTGTGCAGACCCAGTCATAAAGTGCATGTTATGATGTAACACCCACTGGGACTAATTATTCCCTTTTATGTACGGAAGAGCACAAGCTGTGCAACCTTTGGGAGCTCTGACTACTCAGAAAACCTTCTATTCCTCTCTCCTCCCACTCTCTGCCCACAATAGGGATTCTCCCATCAAGCCTCCATTTGGCTAAGAGAGAGAATAGAATCCATGGTAATTGATAGTCTCTGTTCTGGCTTGAAGTGGAGCAAAAGCCTACAATTGTCACTCCTTTACTCAGACATAGTTAATGGGTTCCCACTGCCTATGGCATAAAGTCTCTAACATGGCCCCAGGCCCTCAAAGATCCCACCCGCTTGCCTTCACGGCCTTGTTTTCAGCACTGTGTCCTGATGACTGCTCCGTTCTTTCCACCAAGCCTGTCTATTCATAGCTTCCCAGAAGCCAATCTTCCCACCTCACCTTTCTGAACATCACTGTAGCTTCCAAAAATGCCTTCCTACCTCTTCTGCTGATGTGAAGTCGGTCCCTTCACACAGTCAGGTTAATATGCCACCTGGTCCCTAAAGACATCCAAACTACCTTGGGCTTTGTGAATGTCTTACTTACTTATTAGTAACACTTAATTGCTCCTAAATGCATCTTTCTGAGGTCAGTTTTATTTTCTGACCACGCGTTATTTTTCTCTGCCAGGAAAAGAATTGTCTTTTACTCTGTCTCTAGCTGCTGAAATTCTGACATTTCTTCTCTTAGGTGTTCAAATAGAGTGATTCCTTTTTTTTTTTTTTTTTTTGGACCAGAGAGCTTAACCTTTTAGGATAAAGCATTTTGCATTACAGTGACTTAGGGGGAAAAAATAAGTCTTTTTTCTTACAGAGTCACAGAGAGAAACATCTTTAGTTTCATCCCTGTTGAAAAACCTGCTTTATCCTAGGTCCGTGTCAGTCCATCTGACACTCTTGAACCCCAGTTAGCACCTCTGAGTGCAGGTAGTGCTCGTAACACTCATGAAGACAGTCTCGGATAAGAAGAGCAGGTAGTTTCATTGTATTTGGTCACAAGAGAACATATAATCCCTTCAGAAGATCTCTCAGGGCCCTTTTTACCAATGAGATCTGGAGGAGAAACGGGGCTGCTGAGTATGACAGTGAAATGTTGAACTTTTAAACAGTCATGCTGGTTTAATACCAGGAATATTTAAAGAGGCCTTTAGCTATTTTGCTGTTCTCATATTATAGGCAAATAGTCATAGTTTATCTTCTGCTGGGCTGCTTTAGGGTCTTCTAAGCCAATCTCAATAGGTAAATATCAATTGTTCAGCCATAAAAGTCCATAAAAACCAGAGTTCCAGAAAGAGCATTATGTTTTGCATACAGTAATGTGTTTGTAAGTGTTTTATAAGCCCTGTGCAACAAAAATGGAAGTGTGAATACCAACAATATGATATTTCAGTTACTCTCTGGGGCACTTAATAATATTAGCACTATGTTTCAATCAAGCTCACACTACATTTATTAAGGAACTTTATGTGGTTTTCTTTTTCAATTTGAAGCTAATAATACGTGGCTAAAAAAACTCCAAGTAAATGTGTGGCATCAATCCTTGTATACCAGCTGATGTTTACAACAGCACATCATGGGACATTACTTCCAGAATGACTTGAAAGCCAAATCATGAATTTAGAGGGCTATATGAATTCCCATTATCAATTTTCAACAACCCAGACAATTCTACAGGATATAAGCTAAAGCAACTTTATATCATGAACAAGGACCCCAGTCCATTTATCTTGTTAATTATCCCTCAACTACAATTCTCCCACTAGACCCTGGCAGGTAAAGAAACAATTTTTAATCAATCCAATTTTAATGACACTCAGGACATTATTCCTCACCCAAATGGATATACCTCTTATCCTTTCACTAACACAAGAGACATTGAGTTTGCTTCTCTTTACCAACAGATTATTAATCTAGAATGGGTATACCTATGAGGTATTCAATAATTTAAGAATCAACACATCTGTAGTGTTTATTTTAAATAAGATTTTTTCGGACGGTTCCAAATTTGGTTATTCTATGCATACATCATTCCTTTTTACAAGACTGATGTAACAGACAACAGAGGTAGTATATCCAGATCTCCTTGAGTCCTCTTATATTTCTGTAAGCCCTTCCCTGAGTTCTTCCTAATGGTTTACTTCTGAGACTCTTTTCCCATGTGTGCCCCACAGACTACTAGAGTCACTTTCCCCTGCAAGCACAGAGTTTAAATCCTTTTGGTGCAGACTTTAGCCAACGATACAAAGATCGACTGGTTAGGGCGTGAGACTTAGGTCTCTGGCCTCAGGACTTGGTGACTCCTGAAGCAAATCTCGCACTCCAGAATTTTCCAGTGAAATCAGCAGAAATGGCCTTCTGCCATGCTTTGCCACAAATCATAGCCTTGTCTGGCTTCCTACCCTACCTTGTCCTGCTTCTCTTTTCACTAGTTTATCTTGGGGGTTCTTCCTACTAAATCACTTGAATACAAATGCTTGCCTTGAGTTTTGCCTCAGGGGAACTTGAAGTAAAATAGCTTGTTTTACATAAAGTTGTCTGAGTATTAAGTACAATTCTTTGTCAACCAGTAAAGAATGATACAAACATAATTTATCGGTGACTCCTTTGCAATAATAATTTTGGTTACAGTTTCTTTTGGAGAGAGCATGGGCTTAGGAATTAAACCAAGGTTCAAAGTCAATCCAGGCATTTCACTAGCAATGTAACACTGGAATTGGCATTCATTAATAGTCATTGGTTCCTCAATTCCATTGGAATAAATCCCCAGAGGAATGTATTGAACATTAATATGTCTAGCGTAGTGCTTTGTTCATAGAATTTCTCATTATCAAATAGTTCTCTTTGCCTTAGCCGACCTTCTACTTGTTTGAAAATGTTTAATCTACCAGAAGTATGATACATTCAACTTAACAGCAGTAGGAGAGTCAGTTAATTTATTCCATATAGGTTAGACCATGTCATCCTGACTATTGATCTTTCAGGAAAAGACGGGATTTTAAGAGGGTAGGAGACAGAAAGGCATAAGGTTTAGAGGCATTATGCTTCTGAATGTGTCTTGACAGATAATATATCCTCCTTCTAATCCAGGAAGCCAATACTATTTTCTACCTTTTCCTCCCCCCTGTGGCAGTATCACCAAACTTGAATAGAAATGTCATTATAGAAGAAAAATTTTTAAAACTCCAGATGTCAGGAAGAAACACAGCTTTAAAAGTTTACCAGGGAAGTCAAAGCCACTTGATATTTATTATAAAAGCAAGCTGCTTAATGAGTGTGTCTATGAGGTAGGAACATTATATTGCTCATGTTATCTTGTAGTTAAAATTATTTGCCCAACATCTGTGATCCCTTCCTCCTTTCTCACAGAAATCCATTTTGTTTAGGTATCTAACCTTTCTTATGCAAGTCCTTGTGGTGAGAGTGAATCTGAATTCAGCTCCATCTCCTTGAGAGGGCATGAATAGTCGAAAGATAATGTCATGTTTATTGATTAAAAAAAAAAAAAGTACATGACCTAACTCGGGCAAATAAATTTTGGGTGACATATTTCTAAGTCTTTTGAATAAGTAATTCCTGGAATTTGAAAGCAATCTGAAGTAAGTTTCTTACCTCTCTCTTCCTCGTTTTCATGGGAAGTTATCAATCGCATATGAGTTTAGCAACCGTTGCAACCATTTCACAGTTGGACTAAAGACGAAACACTAAAGGAAGATGCAAAGCCCAAAGAATTACAGAGAAATAGAATTAGAGCACTCAATTTTCTATGACCATAAAACATATCTTGCTTTTTAAGAGCCCAGATTGTGTAGTTTATATATATGAAAGAGCATTTTAGTTCCTTATTGGAGCCATAAAAAAAGTACGTGGTACTAAGAGTAATCTCTGAAAGAACGTATTGGATTAACAGATGGAAGAGAAAAATGTCCGCTTTGGGCAAGCAGTTTAATGTCTGCATAGTTTGCTCTATGTGAGTTTACCATTAAGACTTGATAAATGTAATATTTGCTACTACTATACATAGGCATAGGTTAAAATGAAGTTTGTGGACTTTAGTAAATGAAAACTAAATGCTCATATCCTGTGGTACACAATGAAATGAGGGAGAGACACAAAACATGCAGAAGTAAGACAGATAGGATAAATGCCATGGATTTGAAATTGTTTCTGATTTTAGAATCTTTTGTATTTATTCAATAAATACTCAGAGGTATCAGTTCATACTTCCTGCTATTTCCCTTCAAAACGATTACAAAAACAACTTGTGAGGCTCTTAAGAGAGATAAAATCAGATTTTTCAGAAATATAATATAGTGCCAAATTTCTGAAAACACCTTTTAAAGTTGTATTGGGTCAACAGAATGAATAGATTAGGAAGTTTTAAATATGAACTATTTGAACTGAGTCTCAGGATAGAATACCATAATTCTATGACTCTAAAGACACAGACATGAACAAAATTCTTGCCAAACAATGCTCAACTCATACCTCCAGCCAGTTATCCTCAAAGTTGAAACCATCTCAAAACAGATGGCAAAAATTTAAAAATAAAAGAAATATCAACAGATATGTTAAGAAAAGTTGATACAATGGGTCCTTCATAGAGGATTTGGATTCAATTACTGTCTTTACCTCTTCCAAGTCAATGATCCAATTACTAAGTTAATTATTTTCCATATAAAATAAAAGTTCAGATTCATTTTAAGAAACACTGGACTCTCCACTACATACCTATCAGAATGGCCAAAATCCAAAATACTGACAATGCCAAATGCTGACAAGGATGTGGGACAACATGAACTCATGGCTAGTGGAACTGCAAAATGGTATAGCCACTTTGGAACATAGTTTGGCAGTTTCTAACAAAACTGTCCTATGATTCAGCAATCACACTCCTTGGTATTTATCCAAATGAGTTGAAAATATATGTCCAAGCACAAAAATTTACAGAGATGTTTATAGCAGCTTTATTCTTAATGGCCCAAACTTGGAAACAACCAAGATGTCCTTCAGTAGGTGAAAGGATAAATAAACTGTAGTACATCAGACAATGGAATACTATTCAGCACTACAAAAGAAATGAGCTTTCAAACCCTGAAAAGACGTGAAGAAACTTACATACATATTACTAAGTAAAAGAAGCCAATCTGAGAAGGCTACGTACTTTAAGATTGCAACTTATGACATTCCGGGAAAGAAAAACCATGAAGACACTAAAAAGATCAGTGGTTGCCAGGGATTAATGTAAGTAGAGGGATAAATAGCTGGAACACGGAGGACTTTTAGGGGAGTGAAAATACTCTTTATGTTTATGTTTATAATGGCTACATGTCATTATACATTTGTCAAAACCCACCGTATGTATATCAAAGGCAAAAAGAACCTTACTGGAAACTATGAAATAGGTGAGAATGGTGTGTCAATGTAGATTCATCTGTAGGAACAAACGTATCTCTGGTTCAGGATACTGATAGTGGGAGAGGCTATGGGGGACGGGGTGGGGGGAAAGTGGTGGGATAAGGAAGGAAATATATGGAAGCACTGTATTTTCCACTCAGTTTTGTCGTAAACCTACAACTGTTCTAAAAAGTAAAGTCTATTAAAAAAAGAACATGACCTATAAAATACACTTTAAAAATAATTTCATAGGTAGTTCTCAAAAAGAAAAACATTTTTTTTGGTATTTTTCCCAGTCTACTTTTTGTGCATATTTTCCTGGCTTAATATTATATAATACAATTATTAAATAAATATTATGAAATGCTATTTGTTAGCTCTATAAATACTTCTGTACATATTATGGTCCAGACACTGTTATAGGAGTCAGAATACAATTATAAACGTGAAAGAAAAACTTTTTTTTCATGAAAGCTGAATTCAAAAAGAAAGAAAATACCCCAAAAAGACATGTCTATAAATAAATTTTAATTTGCTGATCCGTGTTGTGCAAATATAATGATAATGAGTATAGGGTTTATATGAATTAAAATTAATTCCCCTAGTTGAAAATAAGAGATATCACCCCACTTCTTTTTTTTTGTACATTAGAAAGTTGGTAATTTACCTTAGAAACCGATAATTTTAAGTAATTTTCTATCTTTTTGAAATATATGCAAATCTTTTTAAAAGCTAAATAAGCCTCTTGACAGCTTTAAGACCCAGGGGTGTCTTTCTCAAGGACCTGGGAACCATTTTTTGAAATGCAATCATCAAAAAATATAGTGTCCCTATCTCCTGGTTTCTGTGGGATGGTTGAAGCCTTCAGTGGGCACCATGTTTCAAGTTGCAAAATGTCTCTTGTCATAAAATAAGAGAGGTTTGTTTTTTCTTTGGATAAAGCCAACGGCATAACACAGACAGTGATCATCCCAATTACCAAGTGAATTTAAGATGAACCCTGTATGACAAATAGCGCTGTCAACTGCTTTTATTTGAAAACTAGTTATTGTTTATCTTAAAAGCACACATGGGATGGGTTGTATCTGCTTGAATATATAGAAGGATGAACTTTCTTCCTGTCTTTAAAATCTGTCGGTGATATGCATCAGATTCTGGTTTAATGCTTCTTTAACAATAAAATTGTGTTTTTTCTCTTCTACTGTTGTGGAGAGGTTTTCTGGGTTAGGAAGATGTTTTGTTTTTAATTACATTTCCCCAACATGAGATAGACAATTATGTAACAGGTCGTTTGTGGGGTTGTGAATTCAGAGAGAATGGTCTGTAAAAATCTCTAGAGAGATGATGTTTGAGTAGAGATCTGAATGTTAGGACAGAACCAGCCATATGAAATATCTGTGGTGAAGAGTACAAGCAGTGAGAATAGCGAGTCTCCTGGCTCTAAGACAGAGAGAAGCCGAGCTTGTTTAATAACACAAATTGGCCAGTGAATATAACCTTTAGAGAATGACAAAGTGATGACAGATAAGGTGAGAAAGATAAGTTGCGGCCAGGTTAGGTAGGGTTTGCAGTCATTAAAAAGAGTCAAAAAAAATCCTAAGTGAAATTGTGTGCTATAATCTGGCTTCTGTGCTTAAAGATATTACTATATCTGTTTTATATGGACCACAAAGGGGAGAGAACTTCAGCAAGAGGTTGATTCAATGTCTATTACAGTTGCCCAGGCATGAACCAGGACTACAGTAACAGTGGTGGATGTTTCGTGAGATGGTTGAATTCACAATAAATTTTGGAGGTAGACACTCCATTCGGACATGAAGACTAGGAAAAAGAGGGAAAAAGGAATAACTTTTAAGTCTTTGTCCTTTCTGATTGGATGAATGATGCCATAAAGAGCTATTGCAGACTGAGGAATATTAAAGGAGGTGGGGTATTTTATTCCAGCCATGGAGTGCTTGAGACACCCATTAGGTATTCAAACAGAGACATCAAGTTAGTAGCTAGAGATGAGTCTGGAAACTCAGAAATACATTTTGGGAAATCAACAGTTTAAACTGTATTTTCAACCATGGGTCTGAATCATCTAGAATAGAGTGGAGGTAGTAAAAAAAAAAAAAAATGGTGGATGCAAACTGTGCCCTCAGGCAAATGAACATTTGGAGAACTCAGGAAGGAGGAGAAGCCAGGGGAAGAGAATAAAGAAGAGTCATTAGAAGAGTAGTAAATAAAACGAAATTAGGATGTTTTCCATGCCACAGTAATAATTCTGGTTTAAAAGGAAGTTGTCAATTGGGTTAGAAACTGTGTAAGTTCAAGAGTGTTAAGGACAGATATTTGACATTTTTATTTAGAAAGCTGGTCATTTGGTGTCTTTGATGAGATCAATTTCAATGGAATGACAGGGCAGAAAAATCTAAATTGAGTGGAATTAGGTGAAGAAAAAGAGATTGCAACTATAGACAGCTCTTTCAGTAGCTGTTGGGAAACAGGAGTTTAAAAAAGAAGAGAGTTTTGTTACTTATTTTTTAATAGAGATGAGTGTAGAATGACATATGTTATCCAGTAGAAAAGGTGAAAACACTTATCAAAAAAAGAGAAAAAGGCAGAGCAGAAGAAGCTAATACAGCAAAATCCTTGCGTAGGCTAAAGTAGTGAGAGAATGCAATATACAAAAGGAAGTTTTGGTTCCAGCTACAGTGAAGGCTGTATCCCCATTATAACAGGACAGGGTATATGGGTACCATTTTAAGTAAATATATTGATTCATGTGCCTCCTATGATCTTCCTTTTCTCAGTGAAATAAAAATACATAGGCCAGGTTTAAAGGAAAAGGAGGCAGGTATAAAATAGTTGTCTCAGTGTTATTTTTCTTGGAACTGTAGTAGGATTTCTGGGTGATGTAAATAAATATAACTTTATGACAGATTTTTATATCTTGATTTTCAGTTAATGCTTTATCACAGGTAGCTTTCTTGCCTTAAGATAAAATTCAGTTTAGTTCTTAAACAATGCAAATCTTTAATTTGATAGCTGTTCTGATATTTACCAATGGTTTGTTGAATTTGGAAACATTTTCCAATATTTTAGTACTAAAATATAGTTCATGAATATTATTAGGCATGATATTTCCCCCCCCGTGTGTCATATCATTATTCCCTTCTGTTGGTTTTCCCACAGTGGTACTAAATGGACCACAGTGTGAGCATTTATGGCCTTTGATATACATGTAGTCAAGCTAAGCTCCCAATGGTTTACATCAATTTACCCTGGCACCATAAATGTATGTGATTGTTCATTTTACTTCATCCTCGCCAGATTTGTTTAGTAGTGTATTGCTTGAGAATTTGTTCAATGACCTCTGGTGTCTTAGTTTGTATTTTCCCCAGGAGCAGACATGAGGCCAGGATCTTAGTGCTAGTGGCTTATTTGTGGAGGTGATCAAGGGAGTATCAGTAGTGGAATGGAGATGTGTGAGAGGAGAGATGGTAGCCAGTAACCGGTGCTTTATTAAGTCAGTTACCTCTGTAGGTAACTGTAGTTTAAGCCCACTGGGAAGACCGGGGAGCCAGGGTAAATGCCATGCCTTGATGTTATCCCGACGACATGGGGAAGCAATTACAGTATTTATACACAAACGCCTGCTTACCACTGCTGAAGCTACTCCTGGTGCCTTGAATCAATTGGAACTTCACTGGAACTTCCCATCTGGACCATGAGCACCAGGGCACATTTTAACAGCATGAGAGAGTCACCATGCAAAGGAAGACAGATTGGAGCAGCTAGCAATTGGCTGGAGATGAGTATGGGCACTGACAGCATTAACCACACACAGTATCTCGTTTGCACTGCTTTTTGATGAAATAGCAACAATATGAAAAACACAATATTAGCAGGATTTGTTTAGCCACCTCTATGTACCCAGCACTCTGCTGACCCTGCCACATCCAGTCCCTTCTCTTCCTTTCACCTCAGATTCCAAGATCCTAGCTACTTTGTTGTCTCTGTTGTTGACAATATAGATATTTTCAGAGACCTTTCTAGTTTAATTCTGTAACCGTAATTTAAAAAAAAAGCCTTATCATCATCCTTGATGAATGAATGAAGGAATAAAACTTATTCTTCTATTCATTTCATTTCTCTTGAGTTCTAATTTTTTTTTTACTTGAGTTCTATTTTTAATTAATTTTCAATATCCTCAAGTTTTCTCTTTAACATACCTAGATGAAACATTCATGAAGCATACCTGGGTGAAATATTTTCTGAGACTCCACATAGGAAAATTTTGTTTTTATTCTTTTCCAACATGATTAATAACTTTGTTGAATGTAAAGATCTTGTACATAGTACCCCACTCAAATTCTGCCTTACTTTTATTGGATTCTGAAAAAAAAATAAGAAAAAAGGAAGAAAGAAAAAAGAAAGCAAAAATGATTTGGGGGTATGTTTCTAGAAAACTTTTTTTTCCACCTTTGGAAATTTTTGGTATTTTTTTCATCACAGAAATACAAAAAGATTTCTTATTTATGTATCTGTCCTAAAACACTTAATTAGTTTTTAAATTTTTTTTAAAGATTTTATTTATTTATTTAAGGGGGGGATGAGTGGGGGGAGGAGCAGAGGGAGAAGCAGACTCCCGCCTGAGCTAGGAGTCTGATGTGGGGCTTGATCCCAGGACTCTGGGATCATGACCTAAGGCAAAGGCAGACGCTTAACCAACTGAGCCACCCAGGTGCCCGTTTAATTAGTTTTTATTTTAATTTTCCTCTCCTTTTCCTAAGTACAGTATTTTTTTTTTCCCTTAAAGGCTTCTACTCTGTTTCTTCTATTTTCTCCCATGGCCAGACCTAATAGGTATAGGTTGGAATCCTAACATCAATTCCCCCCAAATATTGTCGTTTAAAATAATTTCCCAACACATAACTTTTCCCCAGTATTCTGGGGTTTTTCTTTCAGTTGTGTCTCATTGTTGAAGGAGCGTATCTCGGGTTTTTCCTCCATAATACAAATTTGAGGCTGCTGGTGTTCCTCCTCTGTCTGTTCATATGTGCACTTCTACGACTCCCATGGCTCGCCTGTCTTCTGCTTTACAGACCTAAGGTGCATGCCTTTTATTAGCAGACCTGAACTCAGAATTATACGGGTAAAGGAATTTGGCAAAATTTAATCCTAGCTTGCTCTCCTACAGATAACAGTTTTTTCATGTGATAATCGGTTGTTCCCTTGATGTTGTTCAAAAAGATACTGCCCCAAGATGGGCTGTGTGTGTATTTTTTTTATTTGTGTATGTATTTTTAAGATTTTATTTCTTTAGAGTTTCATGTATATGTTTTAATTCTGTATCGTCAGCTTCTCTAACAGCCACATTTAAAAATTTTAAGCCTAAAGTAAGGGGAGAGAAACTCTCAAAATAATTGATCCCAATGTTCTACAATTACGTAAATGCATTTTAGGTTTCAGCAGGGCGTTAAGATAACCACACACCACTTTGGGCCCTGCCCCCTTCCTTTAAACATGTAAACAGAGAAGAATGACACAGACAACAGCAACACACTCAGAATAAAAAACAGCAATATGCACTCAGTTAGGTATGAGTCATCTTGGAAACTGAGGATTCTTAATATGAACACAATTCAGAGGGACTGTTTTATGCCATCTCCTGTTTACTTAGAAAAAGGACAAAAGCCATTTTACAACATTTTTTAATCATATTAAAATTACTATATGAATTTTGTCTTTCTTTCAACTACATGCTTAATTTTCATGTTCCCTCAATGACTGTATGTCTAATACCCAACCTATGTCAAAATATATCAATGATTTAATTTAAAAAAACTAGAAATAAAAGTACATTTTACCTTAAGAACTTTACAAAAATATGCACTTTTAGGGTGATAAAATTATTTCACTTCCTAAAGTAAATTCTTGTCTAGAAACTGGAAGTCTGGGGATGGGAGGGGGTGAGAGGGTACAATGCATATGACATATGTACATGAAAAGGCAGTGACAATTTTGGGCTTTGAGCTACCTCATTAAGTCAAGTGGGAAGAGACAGTATCTTTCAGGAAAGAACACATTTAGTTATAGTCACTGGGAACCAGGACTTCCTGCTAAAACAGGATAGAAAAATGCAAGCAAACTCCTTGGAAATGAGAAAATGCTCAATGATCAGGCCTGGGGCAAGGTCTAAGGCAGGCATATCATCAAAAGTCACTTGATGGGGCAGCTCTGATATTGGTCTGTCACCACTGTATGAAAGGATGAGTCACTAAATCATTTTTCATGTAAGTCAAGATTGTGCTAGAGATAGATTCGAGACAGATGGCTCCATGGATGGGGAATGGCTGGAAAACAAACAAGTCCTAAGTGTTTCCAAAGGTTAATGGAATGCACATTGTCCCTGAAAAATGTCTTGATGAACAGCTGATAAAGTTATATTGGGAAAAGAAGTATGGACGGTGCCAGAAGGATCAGCTTGTATGAGTAGGTAAAAAAAACAAGTTCCTACACTAGACAGTTTCATGAGCCACTAAAACCTCAGAAACTTCTGTATTATCCCTCAAGCTTTCATTCACATATTTATTCAAAGCAAATTAATGATAATTTTTTTCATATCAAACTGAAAATTCCCAGAGTAAAGGGATGGGAAGAGAGTGTTTGTAAATTAAAAAAAAAAAAAGCGGGGGAGGATTTGAAACTCTCATCATTCATGCAGCCATGGAAGTGCTGAAGGGCTTTTTTGTTTTGGTTTGGTTTATTTTTTGGCTTGTTTTCTGCCTTTATTTAGCATGGTGTTTGTAATTACTGTGGATTTTCAAGGAATATGAATAGAAATTTTACTTAGGGTAAATATAAAATCAGAAATGAGGAAGAGGAAGAAAATGCCTGTATTCCTTAAGGGATGGGGTACATTTCATGGAGTCAGGGTATACATGAAGACAAGAAGGTTAAATGCTAAATGCAGGTACTGCCTTCTTTGCAATATATTTGGAACCAGAGGATGTTATGTACTAGGCCCCTTGAAAACATTGTCTATGGCCCTCTCATTACCTTCCTGCCTCTAGAAATAGTCTCCTTGTGCACAAGACACACACAGCTCTAACGCTTTTGTCCTTCAAACTGGAATAGTTCCTTAGGTTCTCTCTGCATGGGTAAAACAAGGATCAAGCTAAACACAAACATGTTTTTCTACCAATAAATTAAGGTACTCAGGCTCAACTGAAAAATGAGATTTCATTTCATCCATTCCCCAGCGTTTTCTGGTCTGAAAAATGCAATTGGTATCATCAGTAAATGAGTCATATTAGAAGAGGCCAGACATTCAGTACCGGAAGCCTTCCTGTGCCCTGTTCAGATAATGAAATCCTCTAAAAAAGCTATGATGTAGTCTGTCTATGTTTTTCCCTCTTTCATAAAATTCAGGATATGATTCAAGGCAACCAGGAGAGTTCAGTCTGGGATAATCTTAATGTTATAAAGCCTATGATGACTGATTAAGAATTATGAGCTTTATTGGTATAACCTTTCAAATATCCTTCAAAATTCTTCCTATAGATTAAACTTGGTATGCAGGACTCTATATGAAAGAATGAAAACAAAAGATACATCTGACTTTCTGAATCTGTTATAAAAGGAATAAATCAACAGGTGAAAAAGTAGTGTTGGAATGAGGGAAAATCATAACAACAAACACTGATATCAGGAAATCCAATGGGAACACATAGAAGCCACCTGTCCTAGCCAGCACCACCCCTCCCTAGAGTAAGATGAGCCTCTGCCTCTGCCCCATGATTTAGAGCAGTGCTTCCCAAACTTTAATATACATACTCAGAGATATAGTTAGAATTCAGATTCTGATCAGTAGGTCTGAGGTGGGCCCGAGATTCTACATTTCCAATAAAATCCTAGGTGAGGATTTCCCCATCACAATACTATTAATATTTTGGACCAAGTAATTTCTTTGGGGGCCGCAACCTGTGCAATGTAAGATGTTCAGCAGCATTCCTGCCTTCCAGACACTGGTCCCACTACTTTCCCTGACTGGTTACAATTAATCAAAATGCTTTCAGATATTTCCAAGTATTCCCTAGAGGACAAAATCACCCCCATTTGGAAAACACTGTCCTAGGCGATGCTGACGCTGCTGGTCTTGAGAGCAAGGTTTTGAAAGGGAACTACTTGGGCTTTCCATTAATTATGCTACTCTACACAGAGTAAGGAGCCTGTGGGGTCAACAGAAGAACATATTCTGATCCTATGCTTGTCTTCTTTTTTTCTTTTCTTTTTTTTTTTTTAAGGTTTTTTTTATTTGACAGAGAGAGAGAGAGAGGAGTGCACATAAGCAGGGGGAAAGGGCAGAGGGAGAGAGAGAAGCGGGCTCTCCACTGAGCAGGGAGCCCAATGTGGGGCTCGATCCCAGGACCCTGAGATCATGACCCAAGCCGAAGGCAGCCACTCAACTGACTGAGGCATCCAGGCGCCCCTGAGCCCATGCTTGTCTTCTCGACCAAGTTCTAGGTAACTATGACCTGGGAGTTTTCTGCTAAAATGATCTAGGCCTTCTTCTAAAATTTATAAGCCCTCTTTGTTGGATCTGTTTTCTTAAGGACTGACTGTATCATTGATGTATATGGACCTAGGACTTCAGAGGAGAGGGTCCAAAGGGAGCCACCATGAGGAGCTGTAGGCTGAGCTTGGACATGAGGGCAGAATGTCCACATGCATGCCACCCTATGCAATGGAAGAAGAAATAAAAAGCAAAGAAAATGTTATGGAGGAGTTGCAGGATGGAGGTTGAGAATGAATCCCCTTCATACTGCCATGTTTTCTATAGAAACTCTTAAAAGTCTGAAAATTCTAAGTTCAAGTTTGGCTTTCTAGTTGATTATAAATGTATGCTAATCAGAATAGAAGGACAAAACATATTTAATGATTCTTCTTACTTGATTTATAACTTTAAATGTGTTATAGATGAGCCCCATTTATTCTTTTGCCTGAGGCTCCACAAATACTAGGAGTTGGCTTAGGTTTCAGGGCTGGTGGAAAATTCTGAGTGTACAACACCAAGATAAGGTCCTGTTCAATGGGAAAAACAGAATACCTTATTAAATAAGAGAAACTTAGGTTGCTTTATGTTGGGAATCCTAAAACAGCAGAAAACATGAAGCTTAACTGGGAACACATAGTTTTGTGAGTCTGTCTGACTCAAAGAGCATTTCCTTTGTGCTATGCCAGGCATTAACAAGTTTTTCTGTAAAGTGTCAGTAAATATCATCCTTTGCAAGCTGAATGGCTCTGTTGCAACTACTCAACTCCATTGTAGCTTAAAAGCAGCCATAGATAAAATATAAATGAATGGGTGCAGCTGTCTTCAAACTTTCTTTACAAAAACAGACTATAGTTTGCTAACTTTTCTGTCGTATTCCTCCTCAAGACAAAGAAAGCGACTTTTAAGTAACATGTTAGTGGGGCATAATATTAAGAGTTGGCAGACAACTTCTCAACACATGTTAAAATCAAACCATGTACTGTGTGAGAAATACAGATAAAAATAAAAAAGTAGATTTTTTGGTAACATATCTTTATCTTCATTTTGCCTACCTGGCCTCAGAATTTGACTGCAATAGTATTCATCTTCCATTTAGATATGATCGTCTCTCTGTAACGGTAAGTGGAGGTGTTCCGCGGTAATGTGAGACTAATAAAGACATACATATAAAAATAACCAAAAAAATAACCAAAAATGATTGAATGCATACTCTCAAACTAAAACCATATATAATGGATGTTCAATCACCTAAAATATGGTATGAATGAATTAAACATAAATAAATAAATGAACTGAACGTCAGTGTTTAATTCTTCTTTATTTGGAATTGGTGCAAATCTTTAAATTAATGTCACTAAGAGATTAACATTACCTTTGGTCTTGTTCAAATCATTTATCCATTTGGTTCATCAATACATATCTATTGTACTCGTCTTAGCTCACATCACCCTATGCTAGGATGACACTTTCTAATATTAGATTATTTATTACTTCTTGAAGAGAGTTTTTAATCTTTGTTTACACGACCTATTTGAGGTTCATTCAAGTATTAACCCTTCATTAACAATGTTTTTAAAGATGTTAGGCCCCTTCATTATACTCTGTTGGATTCCTATCATCAAAAACTTAATAGGAAATAGTATCTCCTTGGTGTTTTCTTAGTACATTTGTTCTCTCTTTAGCTGAACTCTCCATGCTCTGTGGGGTTAATATCTGCTTTTTTTGTGCCCAACTTATGAGTGCTGTATAGCTGAACAGAAGGGACATGGGTACTATGATCTTCTGTTTGGAAGGAGTAACTTAATTTCAATATGAGCTGAAAACGCATTCCTGCTACTGGGAAGAAGTATAGAAAGAATCCCACTTCTGATATAAAATCATTATATATCTTTCCTGGCACCTGCAGCTCACCATAAGGTAGGCCACCAAGGCCATTAAATAGTAATATAATTAGTAATATAATTAGAATTGACCCTTTCTTCATTCTGTAACCACCTCTAGTTTCTTAATAATTCTTGTACAAGAGCTGAAAGATATTTGCTCATATTAAGACATCGAAGAGTGTCTTTTTTTAAAATAGAATTTTATTTTTTAGAGTAGGTTTAGGTTCCCAGCAAAAGTGAAAGCACAGAGATTTCCATAGACCCTGTATCCCTACCCATGCATAGCCTCTCTCATTATCAATATCCCCTACCAAAGTGATGCATTTATTACAATGGATGAAGAGTATCTTCTGGCCTTAAGACACCCATATACAACCACACAACCATGATCTACATGCACACACACACACACACACACACACACACACACACACAGAAAATAAAACCCAAAAAACAAAAACAAAAAACAACCAAAGAAAAAAGAATTAGGGATTGAAAATGAGGGCTACATTCTCATTCTCTATTCTTCACTTCCAATATGCATCAGGTCCTAGCATGGAGAGGAAGGCAGGCTGATAAAACATTTGCAAGGCAGTGAAATGTTTTCAGGTTGAAATATTCAAAAATACATCTGCAAGGCCAAGATGAAATATATTATAAAATACACCGAGAAAAGTGCTCCCAAGATAGAAAACCAAGGTTCCTTGCTCATTTCTACCTAAAACAGCTTTAAGGTCTTCATTCTTCTTTTTCTGTAGCTAATACATTTCCCAAACTCTGCAATTATCACACATGAGTAAAGCAGGGAAAATGTGCTATGCTTTCTACAGCACTTCTCGGCCTATCCTTGATAATAATAATGGTGATGGACAGGAGTTTTATTTCTGGAAGCACAGTCACCATGTAAAACCAAATTATCAGATTTCAGGGCCAAAAAGAACATTTTGTTGGATGTAATAGTTATAAATCATTCCTCTCTAGAATACTGGAAGTTGTGGCTTTTAGCAAAGAAATATATCAAATGTAGTTTAATATTGATTTTTTTTTCCTTTGGAAATGCATTTCAACCAAGAGGACCCCAAAGCTTAGTAAATCTACATGTAATTCTTATTCAGGCTACAGTTACACTTTCCCCCTATATTTTATTGAGAAATGTTTGTGACAGTTCATTCAATTTAGTCTCCTAATCTGACTTTCTATTTATAGGAGTGCATCATGGGGGACTGAGGCCTCGGATTCATTGGGGACATCAGAATATAAACTGAAAAGGAGTGAATAATCCCCTGAGTGAATGCTCCACAGCTCTTGTGAAACTCCTTCCTGGAAAAAGTGTCTTATACATTGGTTACCATGTGTGGTCATGTACGTCCCATTGTGCCATTTGTCACATGTGGTCTCAAGACATAACTGATTGAACTAGGTTTAAGTGCCTGGACAGGAAAAAAAAAAATCTATCAATGAGCTGTAAGGATGTCTTATTAGGTTTTGACTTAAAATACGGAGGAATGTTAAATCTAATGATATATAGATGTCATAAAGAAATGGGAAGTGTGCATAAACATAAGGCTTGAAGTAGGATAAACTTTATTTAAATACCTTCCATGGAACTCTCCAAATAATGTTTATAAGCAAGAAAAATTATTTTCATCATAATACAAATATAGGAAATGCTGAGTTAAATAAAGTTGAATGGATTAGTTTAATTACAAAATTTCTCAGAATGTTTAAAATACAAATACAGGGGCACCTGGCTGGCTCAGTCGGTTAAGCATCTAACTCTTGGTTTTAACACAGGTCATGATCTCAGGGTTGTGGGATCGAGCCCCACAATGGGTTCGGTGCTTAGAGGGGAGACTGCTTGAGATTCCCTTCCCCTCCCTCTTCCTCTGCTCCTCTCTCTCTCTTCCTCTCTCTCTCTCTCAAATAAGTTAATAAAATCTTAAAAAAAAATACAAATATAAATTGTGGATCTCTATGGAAAGTGATGGCCAAAATTTTGTCTGTAGATCTTAGGTTGCTTTTTAAATGAACTTGTTAAAATATCATAGAACACTAGATTCACACGAATACAGAAAATAATGAAATAGGTTATGAGAGATTGATTTTAAAAACAACATCAGAGTCACATTGGATTTACACCAATGTACCCCACATTGGTACAAGAGGAGAGTTGGCTAAAATAGGGAGCAAGAGAAACAGGCTGCAGGGTCGTAACAAGATACTTCATCACTACACTAATGCTCTGCTGAAAAGATCTTTAATGCTACTGTATTGTGCTTCACTTTTATGAAGAGTTGTTCTGAAATCTGAGAACTCTCTGTTTTGCTCCATTGTTCTTATAAAAACACTCATCAACTGAATATGTTAGATCAATATAGGGCAATGTATCTAGTTCGAAGTTTCAACTGAGAAGAACCCCCTTTTGTTCTAATTGAGTGACATATCAATGGAAACCTTTAATGGATGTGCAGGGTATGGATAAAACAATTACAAACTTCATTATTGCCTCCTGCCTTTCCTTGAGCCATTAATGAGGAAAGGAGAAACTCCTAGACAACTACGCCATCTAACTTTGGAGCTTTCCTAATCTAAGCAGTACATGAAGGTAGAGAATAGTCAAGCCGTGTTCTGTTATTTTGGGCCAAAAACCAGGGCCTTCCACTGGGCTTAGCCTAATAGCAGAGACTACTGATTGTCTAACCATTAGAATTTTCTCCTTCCTCCTAAGAGAACCCTCTTCACCACCACCACCACCACCATCACACACACAGTTATTATAGGTGGTCATGTGCCCAGTTAAATAGTCCTATTTTCTCAGTTTCCTTTGTAGATGTATGTGGACAGTGAAATATTAACAGAAGTGGAAGGGTAGAGATTATCAGAAAGCCCTTTTGGCCTTAACCTTTTTCTTCTGCCTGTTACCTAGAATGTGGGTGTGACAGCTTAAAGCAGCCATACTGTGATCAGGAGAGAAAGGCCAGAACTACCGTAAAAAACACGGATGTAACATATTGAAGTAGCTGCTGAACCAAAGCCAGAATCAACCTACTTTTGGATTTCTGATTGAACAAAGAGAATGGACTCTTATAGGAAGATTACTCTCTTCATATAGTCACTTTACTTTTAATTGAGCATTTTGAGGATTCTGTTTATAACTACCTAACCTAGTTACTGACTTGTATAAGAGAGGGTAGCTGATCATACAAGTACAACAGAAAGGCAAACACTGGCGACCTAATGTGTTACCCAGACTGCTCCAAAGTTATGACCATAAGGAATTCATACGCCTGACAATAACTAAATTGAATACCCAGGTATTTGGGGATTATGGGGATATTTAGCCACAAGAAACATATTTTAAATTATATAGCTAAAAGTCCATTATGCCCTCAATTCAAACACGCTCTTTTCACTTGGGTCCTAACTATTCTGCATTATAGTCAATTTCCATCAGATTGTTTTACATTTAAGGCTTACAGGACCCTACTATTTGGAGATATAACTTTAAAATGAAAAAGAAAATTTCTTTCTATAAAGTGGCGTTTGTTTTCAGGACCCTGGTACAAAAAGATTAAGTTGTCCCAAAGACCCATGTCAATACTGGGAAGATCCTGAATGTACCAAGTTCCATGCAACTTGAAGAGCCTAGCTAACACAGAGCAGACACTGATTCCTTCCTTACATCACCTTTGGAGGATTGTTGAAATTAAAACAAATGACGTTCAGGTTTTATTTTCATTTTCCCTCATGAGATGACATGATTTAGATTTTTACCAATATTTGGAGAAGAGATACCGTAAGGAGGCATGCTATTTATACTTAAAAATTATATCTATATCTATATCTATATACACACACATGCACCTCCAGGAAAGCCTATGAAGATGTACGTAAAGGAGAAGAGCAGGGTGGGGAATGATGAGAAACTGCACATTATGTCATTCCTGTGTACTGTGTAGATGCCATTGATCAGCATTGGCAGGCCATTAATACGACCCACTTCCTGAGAGTTGATGGTATTATTCTGACCCACTCAAGCTCTGGAATAGTGAAAAGCCATCTGGCTCTTTTGGTGCCATAAACTCTTATCTCTGGCTTTTCAGGCAACATGTTCTAACCAATTGAGGTTAATCTCAAGGACAACATGCCCCATCAATCAGGACATTTAATTTATCAGTAAACAGGAAACAATGGAAGGAAATTATAGAAGGATGAATTCATCAGCTACCCCATCTGTTGTCCCTGGAATACTGTTTTGTTTGGTTGGTGGGTGGGGGGGTGAAGTTTGCCTTCTCTGTCAAGGTAGGTCCCTTTAATTTGTGTATGATTTCCAGAGCCTATGTTTTAGGTGGATTGTGATGAAATTCTGAGACCCCAAAACTATGCTTATATATTACTCTTCACCAATTTTGTCTAAATATTTAAGTACATATTAGGGGATTGTAGAGCTATATGGGGCTTCTGTTTTTTAGTTTCAAGTTGTAAAGAGGCTATTTGGTGGATAATAATAGCTCCATATATCGAAGGTGACTCATAGTGATGAAGTGTTAAATTCTTCTTAAGATCAAAATTGTGCTAGATCTCCCTATTAAAGATATAAGATTCACTGGTGCTTGTCTCTCTTTAAATAGGTATTAAAATGATTTTTCTTGTTTCAGACTATTGAGAAATTATTTTTGTACTTTCATATGGCTTCAAATCAGTTTTCTAACTGCCATCACCACATTCTGTGAGCTGTGTAGTGTTGGTATAACCCTCATTTCACACACGTGGGAAAAAAAGTCCAGAAATTTTAAGGTGACTTTTTAGGATGACATTTTTTTTCTAGTAGCAGAGTTGTAACAATAAGCCAGATAGCCTACTCCAAGTCCTACGTATTTTCATTTTACTCAAAGGCATCAGTGTTATGCAGTGAAGCTTCCCTCTCCCCTTACTACTACTTGTTAGATAATTAAATTTACTAAAAGCCGAGTCTTTGTTGGAAACAATCTGGAAAATGTATCTCCTACAGTTACAAAACAACCTTAGAATAAAGCCATCTCTTCTCCAAGGAATCATTGTACACACTGTTGAGATTTAAAATAGAGTATAGCTAATTCCATAAAACTAAGTCCTTTTTAAAGAGTTTATTTGATATCCACACTCAACCAAGAAACTTAGGTTCAAGGAACCTAGTGAAAACAACAAATGAACCAACTTTAAAGATTATTATAAAACTATCTTTCATTCACAGAAGATTGCAACATTTTTGTAATCTTCTTCTTCCACCACTTTAGTTATAGGATCTCCAGAAAATTCCTTTCCTGGGTGTGAAATTAAATTAATCAAATTTAAATAATTAAATTAAGATATTTAATTATTTAAATTAAGATATTTAATTATTTAAATTAAATTATTTAATTAAATTTACTAAATGCTGCTCTCATAAATAAAAATAACTCAAAGATCTGATTTCCACACTTTCACTTTGTTCCTGATGCAAAGTATTCTCTTAGTTTCCAGGAGCAGAAAAACTAATACAAATAAAAAATTAGTTCCCATTAATCTTAATATTCCAGCGAAAGGAGAAAATTAAAGGAGAACTGAGTTCTTTCAATATACTATTTGGTATAATAAAATTATCTGTCCCCACATGATACCCATCTTTCTTCCTGAAAGCAGATACGGGCCTGCCTTGTTTAATGTGCTTTGCTTTACTGTGCTTTTCAGATATTGTAATTTTTACAAATTAAAGTTTTGTGGCAATCCTGCCCCAAGCAATTCTAGTGGCGTCATTTTTTTCAACAGTATTTGTTCATGCTGTGTTTGTTTCTGTGTCACATTTTGGTAATTGTAATATTTCAATTTGTTTCATTATTATTATATTTGTTACGGTGATCTGTGGTCAATGACCTTTTATGACACTATCATAATTGTTTTAGGACATGATGAACTACACCCCTATAAGATAGCAAATTAATTGATAAATGTTGTGTGTGTTCTGCTTCGCTTACTGGCCATGCTCCCATTGCTCTCTCTCTCCTCAGGCCTCCCTATTATTCCCTGAGATACAACAATATTGAAAATTAGGCCAATTAGTAATCCTACAAGGCCTCTAAGTGTTCAAGTGAAGGAAAGAGTCACACATCTCTCACTTTAAATTGAAAGCTAGAAATGATTAAGCTCAGTGAGGAAGGTTATGTTGAAAGCCCGGATAGGCTGAAAACTAGTCCTCTTGCACCAGGTAGCCAAGTTGAAAGGGCAAAAGAAAAGTTCTTACAAGAAATTAAAGTGCTACTTCAATAAACATATGAAAGTCACTAAAGAAAAACAGCCTTATTGCTGATACGGAGAAAGCTTTAGTGGTCTGGATAGAAGATCAAACCAGACACAGCATCTCCTTCAGCCAAGGTCTTATCCAGAGCAAGGATCAGGCTAACTCTCCTGACTCTCTTCAATGTTATAAAAGCTGAGAGAGGTGAGGAAGCTGCAGAAGAAAAGTTTGAAGCTAGCAGAGATTGGTTCATGAGGTTTAAAGAAAGAAGCTGTCTTCATAATAAAAAAGTGCAAGGTGAAGCAGCAAGTCCTGACACAGATTCTGCAGCAAGTTCTCCAGAAAATCCAGCTAAAATAATTAATGAAGGGTGGTTACCTTAAACCACAGATTTTTTAATGTAGATGAAGTAGCCTTCTATTGGAAGATGCCATCTAGGACTTCCATAGCTAGAGAGGAGAAGTCAATGCCTGGCTTCAAAGCTTAAAAGGACAGACTGACCGTCTTGTTAGGGACTAATGCAGCTGGTGATTTTCATCTGAAGCCAATGATCATCGACATTCTGAAAATCTTGGGGGCCCTTAAGAATTATGCTAAATATTTTCTGCCTGTGCTCTATAATTGGAACAACAAAGCCTGGATGACAGCACATCTGTTTATAACAACATGGTTTACTGAATATTTTAAGTCCAACATTGAGTCCTACTGTTCAAAAAAAGATTTTTTCAAAATATGACTGCTCATTGCAATGCAACTGGTCACCTAAGGGCTCAGATGGGGATGTACAATGAGATGGATGCTGTCTTCATGCCTTTAATAAAGCATCCATTCTGCAGCCCATGGATCAAGGTGTGATTTTGACTTTAAATTGAAAATCTGGAAAGGATCCTTCTTTCTAGATGTCATTAAGAACATTTGTGATCCATGAGAAGAGGTGAAAATATCTACATTCACAGGAATGTGGAAGAAGTGGTCCTAACCCTCAAGGATGACTTTGAGGGGTTCAAGACCTCAGAGGAGTTGGTAACTGCAGATGTGGTGGAAAGAGAAAGAAAACTAGAATTAGAAGTGGAGCCTGAAGATGGGACTGAATTGATTCAATCTCATGACAAAACTTCAATGGCTGAAGAGTGGTTTCTCATGGAAGAGTCAAAAAAAAAAAAAAAAGTTTCTTGAGATGGAACCTACCCTGGTGAAAATGCTGTGACGATTGTTGAAACAACAACGAAGGATTTAGAGTATTACATAAACTTAGTTGATAAAGCAGCAGCAGGGTTTGAGAGGACTGACTCCAATTTTGAAAGAAGTTCTACTGTGGGTAAAATGCTACCAAACAGCATCGCAGGCTACAAAGAAGTTGTTTGTGGGGTGCCTGGGTGGCTCAGTCGGTTAAGCGTCTGCCTTTGGCTCAGGTCATGATCCCACGGTCCTGTGATCGAGCCCCACATCGGGCTCCTTGCTCAGTGGGGAGTCTGCCTCTCCCTCTGCCTCTCCCCCCTGCTTGTGCTCTCTCTCTCAAATAAATAAGTAAAATCTTTAGAAAAAAAAAGAAGTTTATGAAAGGAAGAGTCCATCGATGTGGAAAACTTCATGTTGTCTTATTTTAAGAAATTGCCACAGCCACCCCCACCTTCAGCAACCGTCACACTGATTAGTCAGCAGCCCTCAACAGGAAGGAAGCACCGTCCACTAGCTAAAAGATTATGGCTTGCTGAGAGCTCAAGATGATGGCAAGCACCTTTTAGCTAGTATTTTTAATTAAGGTATGTACATTGGTTTTTAGACATAATGCTATTACATAATAGAATACGGTTTAGTGTAAACATAAATTTTTATATGCACTGGGAAACTGAAACATTCATTTGACTCACTTTATTGCAATATTTACTTTATTATGGTGGTCTGAAACCCAAACCTGCAATATCTTTGAGTTATGTTTGCATATACACCTGCGTGTGTGTGTGTGTGTGTGTGTGTGTGTATGCCTGTTGTGTATAGCTAATAAAATACAGTTGGAACAAAAGAAGTGTGGGGGGACCTCAATCTATGTGATCTTAGAGCGCTTGAGTTTTAGCAACTGACTTGAACTAAAGAATCATTTTAAAAGCAATAGTCACTTTTCAGTGGAACCCTGTAGTGAATTCTTTTATCATATGAATAATCCCTTCCACAAAGCAAAGGCTCATCCCCTAATTCACATGTGTAATCAGGTTTCATTAATTGAAGCATAGCTATATAGGCATGACCTTATCTTTGTAACAGCTGTCAAATAAATAAATAAATGCTTATTTGCAGTAAGTTTAATTCTATCCCTCCTAGTTCAAGTGCAGAAGTGCACACTTGCTGAAGCACAGCTCTACACAATGTGTCAGACAGGTAAACTTCTGGGAAATAACAGTGTCAGACAGATCAGCCTGGCATAAAGCTATCAGCAAAGAGGCCTCTTTTTGAAGTTCTAGAATTACCAACCTGTAAATGCAACTGGATTTCAATTATAGGCTACAGGCTTTAGAGAAGCATTGTTTTGTGGTGGGCTCTTCCTTTTTTCTATTTAGACACAGGAAGCAATCACTGTCAGTGTCATCAATGTGAAATGTGAGTGGCAGTGATGTACAAATACTGAGATGTGCACACGGAAGACAGCCACAGTAGGGGCTCTGAAGAAGGAGCAGAGTGTTACAGGTGAGAGGAAGCTGAAAGTGACAGGTTTTGGCAAAAGATAGTTGGATGGAATTAAAAAAAAGGGAAGGAGGCCCTAGGGTTTACAGTTTAAGAAGAGGTGACAGCGCATAGAGAATAGCTTTAAAGGAAGAATGAATAGCTCTGCCTTAACATAGAGCAATACATGCCTAAAGTCACATACCGCAGGCCTTTAGGAAAATAAGCTTAAAAAAGAATAAGAACAACCAAACAGTAATAACTGATAGCATGGGGGAAAAAAAGTTTGCTTTAAAAGCCAACAGATATTTTCTCCTCTATTGTGTTTTGAATATTCTACAAAAATAGAAGTCTTGATCTTTTAAGAAATTCGGTCTTTGTAGACGGATATGGAACAAATGGGAAGTTGACTGTTCCTAGTAAAAGAACTGATTTTTTTTAAAAGATTTTATTTATTTATTTGACATAGAGAGCACAAGCAGGGGGAGTGGCAGGCAGAGGGAGAAGGAGAAGTGGGCTCCCTTGCTGAGCAGGGAGGCGGACATGGGGCTCAATCCCAGGACCCCAGGATCATGACTTCAGCCCAAGGCAGACGCTTAACCAACTGAGCCACTCAGGTGCCCCCAAAAGAACTGATTCTATTATGAAATAGAGATACTGATTTCAAAGAGCATGGAGTTGGACGGATATAGACATGTAGAAAATCATGAAACGACTTCATTCTGGCTGGGAAAAGCTTAACTGCAGAGAAATTGGAAATCTCTGTCTCTCTGTCTCTCCTCCCATTCTCTCTTTGCACTTGAAACTGAAGCTGTATAAAGCAAAATGTCAGTCTTTTATGTCAAAAAAACGGACTAGAGCTAGATAGTTAGATATACAGAGTTAAACACACACTAGTACAATGAAAAGGTGGCATTTTGTAGCTGGAAGATACGTCCAAGATTTAGTTCACTACTGTATTTTCAAGATGAGAAAACTGTGAGCCAGAAAATAAAAGTGAGATACGGTGTCTTAGTGGTAAGTGACCGAACCATATGTGACTCAGGCATTTGTTATTTTAGAAGGCTAAGCATATTTTAAAATTTATAATATTTAGATAAATATTTTTTTTTTATGTTATGGGCTAGTGTACTTCTCTGGTCTTCCTAGCTAACCTGTCAGCCCAAACTGTTAAAATGGGCTGAAATGCACAGTCTGAACCAGCAAACTAAAGTCTGGGTCCACTGAAAGAGTAAAATATATCCAAGCATTATGGGAAAAGTTGATGTTCGGCAATCCAAAGAGAGGGGATGGTGGATAAAGAATGAGAATCAGCTTCTGCGTTGTCATGCATAAAAGAAACAAAGAAGGGGCTAGGGTCTGAGTAGGAAGACCAATCAGAACATCTGAAGAGGTCACGCAGGTAGGTCCAAGCCATGGTCCCCCTGGGATATAGCTTCTTTCAGGGTAGAAGAGTGGTGTGACGCTAACTTCTGTCAGACGCATGAAGGATTCTCCTCTGTACACACCGGGAAACACTAGCCAGAAAATATCGCTCTCCAAGGCCTGCCGGCTCTTTACAAAGGCATGATGATTGGTATGTGACAGATCAAAGAATGCGTGCAAGTGGGAACACCCACACACTGTTAGAATTCATTTTACCTCTAAAAAAAGTGATATATTCTGAAGATCCCAATTTCTCTAAGTGAGGGTGTAAGTATGCAAATTGGAGAGATTTTGGCAGGATTAAATTGTTTTACATGAGAAAGAGGATTAGGGGGAGGGGGAAAAAAAGAGATCCTGGAAGCGGAGGGAGGCTGAACAAGTTACATAGAGATACAGGAGAGAGGGAGTTTGGGGACAGGAGTGGGAGATCCTTTGAAATAGAGAAAGAATAGAAGGTGGGAGAAAGAGAAAGCAGAGGTACGTTCTGCAGAACTTGATTTATTTTTGTGCTGTGGGTTGTAACTTGCTTCTATATTCTCAAGAAACCACTTACTCACCAATGCTTTGGGGATTGGATTTATGACACTTACTCGGATATGTGGAGGTGCTGAGGCAAATTTCCAGGTGGGGAAGAACAGAGGGTACAGCCCAAACCACAAAGGGTTCAGAGACAAACATGGGTTATCATGGGGGGCGGGGGGCTGCAAAGAGGCATAGTGATCACCATTACAACAACTTGTTTATACCTTCAAATTTTACCTCAAATTTTAATTAAGCATTTTCTTTTTTAAAAAAATATTTTATTTATTTATTTGACACAGAGAGAGAGGGAGAGAAGGAGAGAGAGGGCAAGCAGGGGGAATGATGGGCGGGGCAGAAGGAGGCTCCCTGCTGAGCAAGGAGCCAACGTGGGGCTCAATCCCAGGACCCTGGGATCATGACCTGAGCCAAAGGCAGCTGCCTAACTGACTGAGCCCCCCAGGAGCCCCATAATTAAGCATTTTCATTGTTGGGATTTTCAATAAAGCACTTACTTTATTAGAAAATAAGTATATGGAAATCTGTGCTTCATCTTTACCTCCTATCTCTTGGAAACCCAGCCCTACAGAACATGAAACCACAGAACTCAGGGAAAATTCATTTAATAAAGGCATAGAGTTTGGAAAAAAAGATAATCAATAGATCTTCGCTCCCTTGCCGGTTGAGACTCAGGAATAGCTGTTAGATAAGCTTTGTTTATTTTATTTTTTTTTAAGATTTTACTTATTTATTCGACAGAGATAGAGACAGCCAGCGAGAGAGGGAACACAAACAGGGGGAGGGGGAGAGGAAGAAGCAGGCTCATAACTGAGAAGCCTGATGTGGCGCTCGATCCCATAACGCCGGGGTCACGCCCTGAGCCGAGGGCAGACGCTTAACCGCTGTGCCACCCAGGAGCCCCAATAAACTTTGTTTAAAGGCTCAGCACAAAGGAGTTCATAGGTCAAAGGTATCTCATGAGGGAAAAGGAGGGAGATGTTACAGCACCCAGGCCTCAGGCTTCCTGACCCTGGGGAAGCAAACAGTATTGTAAGCAAACCTTTAGAATACCCCAATTTTCAAAAGCTACATAAACATTACCAGGAGGATAAGGACCCGAGCGGTAGCTCCTAAATAATAGTTCTAAAATAAAGAATCGTGGTTTCGAATACATTACAAATTAGTTTTGAACAAATGTTTTTCCCAGACAGTGGTGCTCAGTAGTTCTATACCCAGAAGTCACATGTCAGTTAATATATATATAGTTTGATACCAAAGCAGGGCTTTTTAAAAGTTTAGGAGAACCTTAAAAAAAAACTTAACACTAAAAGAAAAAGCATATTGCTTAAAGACAAGAAGAGTGGGCAAAGTTTCTAGTGTAACAAGTTTTGTGGAGTAAAAAATTATAAAATTTAAGTATATATAAAATTAATATGCATAATGTATATTCTAAAATAATCCCACAGATCTATGTGTTTAATGTTAAACAACGCAGCTCCATGAGATCATTTCACAACTGTCATTGGGGTTATACTTCGAAGGGTATATTCGACAACATAATATAAATTTCTATTAAGAAAATAAAACACAAGAAAACAATAGCACTCTCTACACACATACACAAAATACATATACACATATAAAGTGAATCTCTACAAAATCTTTTTGGTCAAATATAGAAACTATAGGAAGTAATTAGTGTTCACATCCTGTGTAGAGTGTTTGTTTATTCAAATATTAAAGTGTAACTTCCCTCTATGCAATATTTTTGTGCATGTAGTGCAAGATAATTTTTTTTCTCAGATCATTTAAGTTATAAGGGTTTCTTCATGATTTTAGGTGATGGTATATTTCATTTTAAAAGACAACTTGCCATTCTGAATATTATTGGCATTACAAACCAAAATTGCTTTTGTTCTCCAAACTTGTTACAGGTTCTGTTTTGACCATTGCACAGAGAAGTATTTGACCTGATTCTAAAAGCTAGAAAGGAAAGATTTATTAAAGTAAGATCATTTCTATCTGACCACAGAGCCATAACATAACCGGGACAGGGGAGAAGGCTGTGGAACTGAACACTACCAGCCCTTCACAACGCTGGATTGCTGATTCACATTTTTGTTGAAATCATTTTTTTTAAAATTACCTGTTTTCAGGATAAAATGTATCACTTACCTCCAAGCATTGGTTTTCAAAATTTAATGTCTCATGAGATCTAAGAGAAAATCTGTACTTTCGAATCAAATCATATAATTATATTGGAGGAAAAAAGAGATTAAATACTGAATGATTTTCCCTGTCTTTTAAATATTGTAATGCAAAATAAAAGCATTTATTCAATACTGAGGTTCATTGATTTTTAAAAAGAAATATGCAAAAATGTGCAATTGCCTTATTTTTAGAGTGCCAAAGTAGGGTGAAGGGAGAAACCGCTCTTTCTGTTATACAGGTGAAGAGCAACATTAATTGACCAACTAATACAAGCTTTAAAAAATGACTACTTACAAGAGAACCAGGCGAACTTGTTAGCTATGTTTGAAGATTTGAAAATATTGAAGAACCTGAAACCTCACGTGTCAAGCAGAAAGTTTACAGATTATTTATATTTTAAATATTTGTTGAAAATACTAAAAAGTGTGATAAAATGGTCTTTATTGTATTAATCTGACGAAGTGCCCAGGGACAAGCCTCTTTAACATGATTTTTATGGAAAAAAAATTTTTCAACAGCCTAGGATTTCAGGCAATTTTTTTCTTATGTTTCAACTTGAGCATCCCATTTGAAAGCGTGTAATTTAAAAAAAAGTGGAGGGGTGTCTGGGTGGCTCAGTCGATTGGGCATCTGCCTTCGGCTCAGGTCATGATCCCAGGGTCCTGTGATGGAGCCCCATATCCAGCTTCCTGCTCAGCGGGGAGCCTGCTTCTCCATCTCCCCTTACTGCTCCCCCTCCCCCCACTTGTACATGCTCTGTCTCTGTCAAATGAAGAAATAAAATCTTTAAAAAAAATAAATAAAAAAGTGGATAATTATTGTGAGATTTGTTAAAATTATCTTTACTCAGTGACCTTCTCTTTGATCTCAAATGCATGTAAGACAATAAAAGGTTAGCAATGATGAATATATCTACTATCTATCAGCTGTGCAACAGATAATAAAATATGTTATTCGTGTTATTAATTCTACCTTCTTTCATTGCTACCTCTATGTGGGGCTCGATCCCAGGACCCCAAGATCATGACCTGAGCCAAAGGCAGATGGGTAACTGACTGAGCCATCCAGTGTCCCTCTATCCAAGTATTTTTAAGGGCACAGTAACAAAAGCTGGTTTCATAACTTGTATAGTTCAGCAGCTTGCACAAAATAATAAAGAAACACATACCGAACTTCCTTCTAATAAACCAGATCAATAGTTGTGTATTTATAATTAATGGGAATGAAACTGATGCCTCAGAGAGCCCTCACTTAGATAACCCCTAAGTGTTTCCCTAAAAATGAGTTCTCATGGTCAAGCCTCTGTAAAATACACAAAAGCAAGATATTTTGGTCACAATTCTAAAAGATATTTTTTCTCTTTCCAATCCAGCTTTCCACCTGTCATACTCCCCTTCCTCTTAATGTGACTGATATTCACAGAATTGGAAAGGTATAAAGAGGTGATTAAAGAACACATACCTAAAAGTATATGAAGAAAAATAGTATATAATTAATAATTAGTGTTTGCCACTCTGCCAAGCTCTTTGGAGATAATTTCATTTGTCTTCCAGTAAAATACTGTGAATCATGTAGTCAGATTGTTTAAAGGAAATTATTTCCAGAATAAAGGTAATTATGTTTAATTTATTAATATATGGAAACAGCCTATATTATTTTAAATGTCTATAATGTTTAAACTTTTGACTTTGATGGAACAGTAATTCCCCAATGACAGATAAGACAGAAAGAAAATTTATAATTCATTCTAAAAGGTACATTTTGTTTGTTTTGCCCAAGCTACTGGTTCAAGTACCAATTTAAGTTAGGGAACCAAAATGGAAGAACAGCAGAAATATTTGTAAACTATCAATTTTGAGGACTTTTGGATGATAGAAAGCAAACGGTATTTATATGTAACATACAATATTGTGTATGTGATCTACATATAAGATAAATCTCACATATAAGACACCAAAAGCAATTTTAGTCTTTCCAGGGAAAATGTGGAGATACCACACATGTGAAGCCAACAAATACACAGGACAGTGTCTGTTTAACATTTAACAGCATTGAAACCCCAGACATGTGTGCCCTTCCCTTCTCTCTGCAGAGCATATCTAATAAAGTGGGTTATATGCAGGAAGAAGATTCTTAATGGCTATAGGGCTTAATGGCTAAAGAGAGAAACCAAAAAGAACTTCACAAGATTCTACAACAAATTTAGAGCAGGAAAACAAAACAAAACAAAACAAACCCAAAAAAAACCCCATAGCTGTAGCATGAAATGAAGTATACGATAGTAATTCATACATAAAAATATTTTTGGTTTGTTTTAATCCAAAGATTTCACACCATGAATTGAATACTGCCTAAATCTGAGGAAACAAAAGGTAAAGTATTAGTATGTGATAAATGTGACCATTGGGAGACACTAACTCTCCCCCTCTCTCAAACACATGTGCACACACATATGCGCCAACCCCCCCCCCCCCCCAGCAGCCACATCTGTGCACTTAGTGGGAATGGCTTGGGGAATGGAAGCAGCGGGGCAGCTTAGAGGCTTTTCTCCTTTTTTAACCTCTGTTTCTCTTTAAAAATGTATATCGCTTCTCTTTTGACAGTTTTCTCTTAAAACACTATTTTCTCATTTGTATACATTTATGACTGTCACTTGAAAAGTTGCTTTAGCATCTGACCGCTAGGGGGTACCCTCACTGCACATTTTGCTCTACAACTAGTGAGGCCGTGATCTTGACAGGGAGCGCAGTGAGATAAATTTTATTTCTGACTAATTTCAATTCTAAATTTGTTTTGCAATTTTTTTTTTAACCTCCGACCCAAGGATTTGACATCATTGCAGTCTTTATTGTGAAACGCTAAGCCACTTTTTCTAAGTGCTGTTAATATTCAGACAACTTGGAGTGTTTCCTGAGGAGAACAGAATCTGAGCTTAAATAGCTCCTTCTAATTTTGCGTCAGATTCCTGTTCTCTTCAGGCAACACATAAACCCTCATGGGTATAAGGCATCAAATTATGTCAGTTTAATATAGTTGCTGCTATTTGTCGTCTATTTAATGAAATAGCCAACGTGGACTATGCTGCATAACATAAAATATTTAAAATATTCAAAATGTCCCTGTGAAAATAAAATCTGTTAGCTCATTTAATTTAAAAGTATTATTATCACTAGTGTAAAGAACTGATCTTGTATTTATTAATCTATTATGCCATTTAAAACATTCTTAATAATGCACTTCCATTCGAGTTTTATATAATAATTCCACTTACAAGTGACAAACAGCTCGCCACAAAGTTCTCTTATGACTTCCCTTAACAAAACAATGACATACTAATTGATTGAAATTTATACCAAAAAACTGATTATAATATTTCCACAAGGGCAATGAGAGTAAATGAACTCTATTTCTTGTATTTAAGCAATTATCGATGCACAAATTCAGGATATTTAATACATTACCGATATAAAACTACAGATAGATATTTTAGTTTTAGAAAACGTCAGGGCTCATTTTGGAAGATCTTAACATGTGAAGAAAAGGTTAGTAGGTACATTGTCTACATTGCCCATTCAGGTTTCTACATCTTTCATTGGCTTTGAGATATTTTAAAATTTTGTAAGTTGTAAAAAAATGATTAATGCAGGTAATTTTTGCCCATAAAATGGAAATTAATTGTTCCTAGTGGATTGCACCTGATTATTGCCCTGTGGATGGGCCTTTTTTTTTTTAAATGTATTTGCAAATTCATTTCAGAATTTATTTCCTATGTATGTGTGCTTCTTGGGATTCTCCTCCGCATTAGTTTTAATGGTTCCCACATTCATCATCAAGTTAACATCTTTGACACATGTTTACCTTATATTTTTAAAAGACATGATTTTGACATTAAATTTATGGTTTAAGTTAATGGGTGAGGATTCAGATCAACAAATATGATCAGGTTCCATTAAAAGAGAAACTACTACAAAATTTGAAAATAATCTTTTAAAAACTGTCTAATAAGACTTGCCTTTTAAATATATTAAAATATAGCATTAGTTTCACCTAGATAAACCTTTTAATGAGCCATTTTCCTTACTCAGCCAGGGCTTCAATAGCTCAAACCAAACACTAATAAATTCCCACAATCAATGTCAGTGTCATATATATCATATTTTTCAATTATTTAAAATAAGATGCATATGCATTCTAGATATCTGCAATACACTTAGATAAGATATGCATAAATATATATTAGCCCTGTCATAATATAATCAATTCGATCACATTTCTCCTCTGCTCCCCCCCACCTCCCAACTCACTCCCTTCTGAATCCTATTGCAACAGTCTAAAATACACGTTAGTACTACAGTACAGGTATGGAAGATTTCTTTCCTGATGTTGTCAAATTTGTTCTTCTGATGCCATAGTTATGTTTTGCTGTATGACTGGTAAGATGTTAAGAGTACTTACAAGAATAGATCCTCAGTGTTAGGGCATTATATGTGAGTGCAAAAGGACTGCATCTCCCTGGAGATGGCCCACATTGCAGAGTCACTTAACAATTTCACCTTCGAAGAAATATTATTTTTTCTAAACTGAACAATTCTTGGGCCTCAGTCCATGACAGCTCAACTTCTGAAGTCAGATCAATGTAGCCAATGGTTAATGGCTGAGCAGCATGACGGTGCAAGCCAACAGGGCAGTTGCCCATGGCAACAATCTTCAGAGAGCACTGCGATATCACTGGAAATATGAGCTGATGAGCAAACTTTAGTTATCAGGTGTCAGAGGCCGTTAAGATGGGACTCTTACATTGTGTCTTTAATAAAGACAAAACGTTCAGTGGCACATAACCCACATTCTAAATCAAGTACAAAACCTCCAATATGGGACTTGTAAAGCAGGTGATTTTCAAGTAGTCCCTGAGACCAGTGGTTTTCAACTAAGGTCAGTTTTGCCTTCTAAGGGACATCGGCAATGTCTACAGACATTTTAGGTGGTCAGGGTTTGGGTTGATGGGGAAAGCTGCTACTGGCAGCTAGTGGGTAGAGGCTGGAGATATGTTAAACATCCTGCAATGCACATGGCCGACCTCCATAAAAAAAAAAAAAAAAAAAAAAAGATTCAGCCCAAAATGTCAGTAGTGCTGATATTGAGAAACCCTAGCTTATCAACACAATAATCTCTTGATCAGAGAAGGATGGAGTTAGAGAAGTCAGGAAGGACAATTGGTTTGGATTAATATTTACCTGGAACTGTAATCCCCACCCTGGGGACAAGTTTTCCTTTGGCAAATCTCAGGTTTCGCTGACAGGGTTTTTAAAGAGTCTGTCATTGGCAAAAACAGTATTTGTCCCTTAAACTGGAAGAGTGAGACCACCTGGCGATAGACTGGTGCCTGAGAAGGGCACATGAATGAAGTCACACTTAGAGCCAGCTACTCTTTTAGTAAGTGAGAAAAGGTCACCACAAGAAGGAAAGCAGCAGTTTTAAGACAAAGAAAATGCATTCCTGAGGAGTTGTAATAGAATCCTTCCTAGGAGGGCTCTGATTAGATCTTTTTGAAATGGACTGTGCCCAAGAAAGTGTAGTGCTGATTGGGTTTGGAGAGCAGACAGGTCTTAAGGAGTCAGCCAGATTAGGCATAGCTTGTATTAAAAACTTTACAAATGAGTGATTTCCAGGGATTGAGAAATTATTTTTCCCAAAAAGCTCAAAAGAGCACCCACTAGAGAAAGTACACCTTCCAATCTAACCGCAATAATGTCTAATCACCTTGGTAATGATCATGTGCTCTCTTTCCTCTCCTCCCTTCTACTGCTGTAGATCTGAAGGACCCAGAGGCAGCCTGGTGAGGTTTGACCAGGTTTCCCCACTTCATTGTAGTCCTCTCTGCTTAAAGCAGAGCGAAGCAGGTAGGGAAGAGAAGAATCACGTTTTGGACATTCTTTTTAAAATTTTATTTACTTATTTGAGAGAGCAAGCACCTGAGCAGGAGGGAGGGGAGAAAAGGAGAGGGAGAGAGAACCTGAAGCTGACTCCCCACTGAGTGCAGAGCCTAACATGGGGGCGGGGGGGATTTGATCTCTGAACCCCAAGATCATGACCTGAGCTAAGACCAAGAGTCAGACACTGAATGGACTGAGCCACCCAGCACCCATCCCTGGACATCTATTTGTAATTGCAGGGCTGAAACTGCTTTGAGGACTGAAGTTATTTTGGAGGAATTTTCAGTATCCAAATATATGCCAAAATTTAGGGATTTTATTCAAGACACAAGGAAAAAGAGTCCATAATTTGAATTTGAAAGGGCAGTGGAGGAAACAAATAAATTGCTTTCTGCTTGTATCTATACTCTGGAAACAGATGATAGAAAACACATCAAAGGAAGGGAGGTCTAATTGTAGAATTTTCTTCTGTTAAGTGAAGTATGCAAGTTTGGGGTCAAGAAAGACATGATTTTCTTTTTTTATGACACCTTTTTTTTTCTTCCATAAAATCAAACAATTTTAAGAATATCAGTAAGAAGGGGGGGCTCTTTTATCAGCCTGCCTGGGTCTTGGTTTAGTCCCTTTCTTTCTGGGACAATTCACTTGCATTTCTTGCTATATGAGTATATGACAACTTATTTCTCAGATTCATTTTTTCTCATCTCCTTCTTGCTCACCATCAGATTTCTTTCTTACCCCTAGTTATTGCTTTGGATAAATTATTTCATCTACTCTCTGTGTAGGACAGTTCTTAATGCATTAATGATAAGATTCATTCTTTTTAAAAATTTATTAATTCCTTCAATTGTAGTGTATGGAGCACACAGCTCTATGCAAAGAGCTAACCCTCATGCTATGTATTCAAAGGTAGATTAAAAAGCTCTAGTCTTTTCCCTTATGGAGCTTATAGTCTATTCATGTAAACATAATGAGTCCCAACAATGTAGTTGTTATTGTCCTAGGCATTAGGTATACACAGGTGAATAAAACTAACATTGACTCAGTCATCATGGAATTTAAAAATCTAAAGTTCCAGAGTAATAACAGTGAATCATGGTAGAAAGAGAATGATCCTGACATCAGTTGGAATGTTTTTAGTGTCACAAATAAGCATGATAATTTCTGAGGGTTTCTAGTAGACACTCTATATTATCAGAAAATTCATCTGAACTTTTCAAATAAGGCACAAAGGTGAGCAGCAAATCTTTTTAATGCCATATGGTGCCAAAGGCCAGTGATTATGTAGGCAGATGTCCTTAAATTAGCTCCTAGTTTACTTTTTATTAGAAGTCCCAGATTCCTTGTTAACAGTAGAGATGCAAATAATTTCCCTTTGGTAGAAGAGATAATCCCGATGGTCCTGTTAGACATAAACCAGTTTTGAATCCAATCCAGAAATCTTTGCTTATACACACCAAATCTGTAATGCTCTCCAAACTGGCCATGGTATCCTACTTGTTCCTTCATAATATATAAATAAAGCTTTGGTGGGTATTTATTTCATATGCATCTGAGTCATGATTTTTACCTCTCCGAAATTATACCTAACAATATCAAGTTTAAAGCAAATGCTTTTTTAAAATTTAAAATCAATTAATTAACATATAGTATATTATTAGTTTCAGAGGTAGAGTTTAGTGATTCATCACTTGCCTACAACACCCAGTGCTCATTACATCAAGAAGACAAATACTTTTATAGATACTTGACTAATAGGTATTTATTTCAATCAAGAATGGTTATTAAAATTTTATCAGTTTATTATCTATAACATCTATCAATGTGATAATATGTTGGGCCACCCTTATACTTAGGAGATAAATGTTTCAAAAGTGTTATTTTACTATACTCCTTGGTTCAATTTGGGGTAATACTTTATTTAGAATTTTTTGTATCTAAATTAGTACCTGAGTTTATTTTATGTATGACACTTGTGTTATTTGTTATTATAGAAATAATTGGTAAGCTTTCATTCCCACTCCACCCTACCATATTCTGAAATTGTTTAAGCAGAAAAGGGATCCTTTGAACATTTGATAGAATTTTCTTTTGGAAAATTTTAAATCTGTAATTATATTTTCAACTTTTTTAATGGATATTGGACTACTCAATTTTTGTACTGGATATTAAGTCACTTTTAAAAATAGATAGCTTTAGTACAGTGTCCGTTTAATCTGGATGATCATATTTTAAGATATATATAAGATATATATGGTATTCTTTTATTAATTTAAATACATTATAAAACAGATACTTATACATGTATCTATGTGTGATTCCCCCTGAAGAGTGTTTAGTGTGTGTTTGTGTGTGTTTTCTTTAAATAAGGAATAATTGTAGGCATACTTTTCTGTAACTTGCCAGTTTACATGTCTCAATTTAGAGTATCCCCCCCAATCTTTCCATGTCAATAGATGTAAAATAGATTTAATTTTTCTTTACTAGTGCATGTTTTACACAGAATTTTTAGATTTAATCTGTTATCATTTTTATAATTACTCTCATTGGATGCAATATGATTTTCTTTTGATTTCTTCAGAAAATGAATGCCTGGATGGTTAATTTTTAACTTCTCTGTCTTATACATTTATTATACATTATTATATATTATACTTATACATTTATTAGCGTGATGAGCTATTCCTGAATCTACAAATGTTTTCCTCTGTGATTTGGCTGTGTTTGCTGATGGGTGCCCATTGAGTTAGGCACCTCACCTTCCAAAGAAACTGAGAGGTACAGGTACTATCTTCCCTGATGATAGATGGATGGTTCTCAGGTTCTTGAGAAAAATGTCCCTGGGTTGTAAAACTGGCAAGAGGCTGGAGAAGATTTATATTTATATTTTAAAGGTGCAGAAAAAGAATTTTCAATTATGAGTTTTCTAAAGGAAGTGCTCTAAGGAAAGGGAGGTCAGCGGCCTACTGTCTGGACGTAATCTATCTAATGTTCAGTCAGACTGAGGGGAGCTTTAAGGCCCTCTCAGTCAAGCCCAAAGTTGCAAGCATGTTTCAATCAGGATTCTAGATTCTCAGTTGAGTAAGTGGACTGGCTTAGGTGAGGTTAAGGGTCAAACACAGGCCCAATCAGAGTTAGCTGTTCAAGTAATGTGACGTGGCGTTCAGAAGAGGGCAGTTCTCAGAGGCATGTGTTATAGCCTTGCAGGACAGCAAAGGCAGCTACTGCAAACATTTGTTGCAGTATGATTGTTTATTATTTCTCAAGCTTAAAGCATTAAAGTTATATCTCCCAACAAGACTATAGAATAAGAAATTTTAAGAAGCAAAGATACTAGTGAGCCTTAGTTCTGTGCAACCAAATAACAGAATGTGCATGGTAACAATATGCAGTCAACCTGGAAAAATATATGTAGTTTATGTATAATCTAATCTGTACCTAAGATTCTTCTTTACTTAATTTCTCTGAGATTGTATTATATCTCTCTGAGACTGAATCTCTGAGATTTATTGGCTACAAGATATGAAAAGATTGACTGGTAGTCCTTCGATAAATATATAAGTACATTGAGTCAAGAACTCTATTCACAGAAGAAACAGACCCCAAAAGGGCAATTGTAAAACGCTATGGAAGAACAAAATTAGAGGGATGACAAAAGCATTGTGGAAATAAAATGGAAGGTTCTCCATCTGGCAGAGCTGTGGGAGGACAAGGGCGAATTCTCTGAAAGAGGCGATCCTAAACTGAACAAGCAGGGGAAGAGAATTTCAGACAGAGGGTGCAGAGGGAGTAAGAGCCAATATGGTGCACATGAAGAATTACGGAACTTACTGTGCAACAAGAAATCAAACTGCACATTGGGAACTGAGACTGAAGAAGTAAGTAAGATCATAGAAGGCTTGTATATGTCTCATTAAAAATTCTGGAATTTTAAATGCAAATCATATCATGTCATGTCAATTTGTGAAAACCTACATTAGCTCTCGAAGTTGTTTCAAATGTTGTTTTCATCATGGGATTCTTTGAAAATAATAGAATTCATGCAGCACCCTAGAAAAAGAAATGAGTTGTTTGCTTGCCTCACCCCCTCTCCTGCTCCCAGGCTCTATCCCTGCTTCTCCAAGGCTGAGGATACCCATTGGCACAATTGTGCGGTAGCTGTCCAGTTGAAGGCTCTGGGATGCCGCTAGGTAGAGGATTGAGGGTCATAAGCCTCAAAGCAAGGAGAGAAGTATGGGGCAAGATAATGACCTATAAGAGCTCTTTTTAGATACTGGGAAGCATGAATAAGAGAACTAGGAAATGTGCAGAAGAGGCAGGGATACATTTAAGAAACATTTAGGAGATACACTTGACAGAGCTTAGTGATCGATGGCTCTGCAGAATGAAGGGTAGGAAGTAGTCCAGGATGGCTCTGCCTTACCATTTAATAACAATGCTAGCATATTTTTACATACCAGGTCTATAGTTTACCCACATTTTATATAGACAAGTAGATCCAACGTATTGTGGGAAAGGGGAGTGTCAGCATGTCAGCAGAAACCAAGTTAAAAAAAAAAAAAGATAGTAGGGGCGCCTGGGTGGTGCAATCATTAAGCATCTGCCTTTGGCTCAGGGCATGACCCCAGCGTTATGGGATTGAGCCCCACATCAGGCTCCTCCGCTGGGAGCCTGCTTATTCCTCTCCCACTCCCCCTGCTTGTGTTCCCTCTCTCGCTGGCTGTCTCTATCAAATAAATAAAATCTTTAAAAAAAAAAAAAAGATAGTAAATAAATAGACCACAGGAGAAAAAGAACATAGAGACTTAAAATACAAAGCATATTTAGGAGATAACAACTAATTCTAAAAGATCAGAGTGGATGGAAATGGGTCTCAAAACCTGTGGTTTCTTCTACTTACTAACTACATACATAGGTCGTAGAAGGATGACTGCAGTTGGGGATTGATGATGAGTTGGCGCTAATGATATTTTTAACAATTTCCTGGACTCTTCAATTTTAGGTATCCAAAATGAATAAAAGTAGGCACACCTGCAAGATTGAATATTTATACCAGCCAAAGTAACTCTGTGATAGAACAGGCTGCACTCATTTTGCTACTAACTGGAGAAAAGTGTCAGTAGAGATTATCTCTGAACAAAAGAATATTTGTCTCATCTCGCTTACAACTTGCATTATGGAGCTATCTTTCTTACTGGACATGAAGCAAGTGAAGCATGTAAAGGGAGAACTTTTCCTTCATTCACCACTATCCTCAGCACTTAGCTCAGTGCCTTGCGCATAATACCTGCTCAATGCAACATAGATGGAATGAATAAACAAGAGCAGCCTTCTTACGGAACAGGCACTGCAATCTTCCTCTTTCCTTATTGACTCAGGAAATGTATTTTTCTTTTGAAAAAGAAAATTGAAAAAAATATACCAAAGAACAATACAAACCTTTCTCCAGAATCAGATGTGTTTCCAAATGTTGTACACTTAATTTGAAGCGGGCATATAAGGGCTGAAGGTTGGTGTTTTTTTTTTTTTTTTTTTTTTTTTTTTTTTTACCTTTTGCTCTAATAAATATGAACTTTATGGAATCTAAGGGGGGCAAGACAACCGCCAATCATAGGATAAATGCTTAAAGCTTCTTTTATTGTCTTTCAGCTGGTGCCCTTTGCTGAAGGATATCTCCTGTGTTCCTCTGTGACAGAGGCAGAATCAAAACATTTCATTTTATGGAAGCAATTAGACACACATCTGTTCCAGAACTTCCATATTAAATGCTTGCCTGCATAGACCATGTGAAATTCAAAATGTGCATAGGCAACAAGGGAGGTTTTAAGTCATACTGATGTACAAGAACATGTTGTGGGATTTGATCCTCTTTCACTTCGGTTCAATGGAAACACAACCTTTGATCCTTGAGTAGTTAAAAACCTGTGGTTATCTCCGCTGAAACCAGCGTAAGAAGGATTATAACAATTTTGACTTTTTATATTTATGTAACATGTGGTTTAAAAAAATGTCTTTTCACCTCTATATCCCTAGCAGTGAGCTTAGTGGCTATTCAATAAATAATTGTGGAATGATTAAAAGAATGCATGTGTGACAATAGGAAAAACTAAGTCATTGAGATTCTAGATGTGTGAACCTAGAGACTTTATTTGAGGATGAAACCTGATTTTATCCTCTGTATTAATAATTAGAATAGTAAAATAAGTAGAGTTAAATATTTTTAAACAAACATACACATGCAAATAGATGTCATATATATGCAAATTGCCTATTAGCCATTCATTACCCAAGTTGATTGGGCTTTAGAAAATAAGATTCTAGGTAAAAGATATAAAAGTATTTATGCAGAATCAAAGAAGGTAAGAAAACTAAAAATTATATATATTTTTAATGCATAAGTGAGATCATTATATACTCTTTAGTGCAGTTTTTTTCCCCTTTGTTGCTAAATTCCTGTTCCCTTTTGTTTTCCATCCCTATATCACCCTAGTCATAGGATTCACTTTAACAACTGGTTCATATTTCCCAATTCAGAATAGGTTTTCCTACCTACAAATATTTGAGGCAACTTCTTACTCTTCTTTGCTTTTCTACTAGAAATAGCTTCCCATCTAGGTATCGTAATTCTCCTCCACTAATTTGTTCTTCAGTGATACACAACTCTCTCCTCCCACCACCCCTACTTTCTCCTGTTTCTCCTCCTCACCTTCTCCTCTTCATCTTCCACTCTCATTCTTATGTTTCAGGTTTTAGTCATATCAGCCATCATTATCATTCCAAAGAAGAGCAGGGTGTCCCAATTATTCACTAAAAACCCTACTTCTACCACCTTTTTAAAAAAAAAAACTCGTATTTTGATCAGGTGGAAGAAGAGTTTCATGTTTTCTTTTCATCCCTGAGTTAAAAGCCTCATTTTCTTTTCTTTTCTTTTTTTTTTTTTTTAAGATTTTATTTATTTGACAGAGATAGAGACAGCCAGCGAGAGAGGGAACACGCAGGGGGAGTGGGAGAGGAAGAAGCAGGCTCATAGCAGAGGAGCCTGATGTGGGGCTCGATCCCATAACGCCGGGATCACGCCCTGAGCCGAAGGCAGACGCTTAACCGCTGTGCCACCCAGGCGCCCCAAAAGGCCTCATTTTCTACCCTCTGATTGCATTGAAACTTTTCATGCAATCTCTATTTCAACATTTCCGACTTTCAGACTTCCAGTTGTCCTTGTTATATACTTTTCACTTCTGAACTATAGGCTAGGACTGTGTCTTGTTCATTTAAGCTCCAGCCCTTGGTTTAGTGATTCACACACTAAGAATCTCCATAAATGGTTGTTGAGTGAAGTAATCAAGAACCACTGAAAAGGCCAAATTTATTGCTCAACTTGAAATTCATATAGAAAGTTAGAGCTATATTTAGATTCTGACAGAAGAATCTCTAAACTTTTTTTTCTTTTCCCAAATTTATGATTGTACAAAAAATGGATTTAATTAAATGCTAAGAAACTATAAATAATGACCATGAGTAAGATCAATAATTCAGTGGCCATAGTTTTTAGGAAAAACAATTTTATCCATGCCTTAAGACAAGACTTTAAAATGCGGAGCGTTTGGGTGACTCGGTTAAGTGTCTGCCTTCGGCTCAGGTCATGATCCAAGAGTCCTAGGATCGAGTCCCCATTGGGTTCCCTGCTCAGCTGGGAACCTACTTATCCCCCTGACTCCTGCTCCCCCTGCTTGTGCGCACTCTCTCAAACTCTCTCTATGTGTCAAATAAATAAATAAAATCTTTAAAATAAAATAAAATAAAATAAAATAATTTAGGTTGGGGGTGCCTGGGTGGTTAAATCAGTTGGGCATCTGCCTTTGGCTCAGGTCATGATCTCCAGGTCCTGGGATTGAACCCCTTATCAGGCACCCTGCTCAGTATGCTTCTCTCTCTCCCCGTCTGCCCCTCCTCATTCTCTCATTCTCTCTCTCTCTCTCTCCCTTCTCCCAAATAAATAAATAAAATCTTAAAAAAATAAAATAAAATGATTTGGGTTGTTTAAAAAATAAAATAAAATCATTTGATTGCTTAATGATAATTATTTGATGATATATAGAAACTATTTGAAATACCATTACAAATTATTGAATTGAAAACTATCTAAAACATTAATTAAAAGATAAAAATATCTGCCCATACTGTCTTCCTTTACTCCATATGCCTTTATTTCTATCCATGCACTTTATATTTCCCCCTGTGCACTTTATTGCACACATAATAAAGTAATTGAAGAAGAACTGAATTTTTCTTTTAAGGATATTAGAATCATTCATCCATTCATAAATTATTTAGTAAATGCTAAATATATTTTACGTCTAACCAAACAGGCATTTAAAAAATTTGTATGAAGTGGATTAGTATTTTTTAATTCTAAAATGAACTCAACAATTTTCATTTTTAGTATCTAATTTATTAGATAATGACCATTGATCTCTTGTCCCTTTGCTACTCATAGTCTTTTTGAAAAGCTCTCATTGTAAGCTCCTATTCTCTGTAGTTATGGAACTTAGCACACTCTTTGCTTTCTAATATGTCCTTTAGTTAATCTTGTTGTTAATTAACGGCAACTAAATTGGAGACCATTTGGGAATGTGTATGTTAATAAAGTTTGTAACAAATGAATATGGGCATTAGCAAAGATTTTAAGCCATAAAATTGTAAGCATGGCATCAGAGTCTCTTGACAGAAATGAGAACTAAGAATCTATTAGATGATGAGCTATGAGAAGGTCTTCTAGTAATTGAAAATGGCCCCTGGGTTCTTCAGATGTCATATAGCATCATACTTGTGACTACTTTAAAAGCCCCCTTTTTTCAGTCTCTCTGTGAAAATCTTGCTTGATTTGTTAACCTCTGAACATTACTGCCTGGAGTGGAGAACAATTAGATTCATTAATTTGTTTCCCTTCTCACTTGATTTAATACATCCTCAGTAATAGAGCTCACTAACAATTGTAGTCTTGACTTTAGTACTTATTAGCAAATTATACTTTAAGCTGAATATTAAATTATCATTGAGGAATGTGAATAAAAAGAGAGTAATTCAAAGCTGGAAAAAGAAATAAAAACCTATTTTTGGCACATGCTTTTAGAGGCATAGGATTTATATACCCAGAATTGTTTGGGAGATACAAAACCCTGTAGCATAACTTTTCCACATTTTACTTTTGCTTAAACATAGCTTCTATAATGCAAAGAGATGTTTTCTTGAGTATAAATTATTAAATGATTCTGTCATGCCCTAAGGGAGGGATACTTCATATAGTTGATGGGTACTGATGAGCATTGAGTATTCTAACAAATTAAATGTGTCTCTAAAGAGCCTTGGTGGAAAGAGTTCTAGTTTACTTTGGTGGACAGCTAGTTTTGAAACCTGTTGTAAATAATTAAAATGTTGAATTAATAAACACATATGAAAGATATAAAAAGAGAACAAGAAACATGTAGGCTGAATTTGGACTCAAAGTCTGACCAAAGAGGTAGGTGGAGTAACAAACAGAAAAGTCACTTTCATTTTGAATACATTCATCTCTACAATACACATATGTGAGCTAGAGAGCAAAGATCAAAACCTAGTACCCAAAGCAAGGTAGGTGTTGTTCTGGGGGACCTTTCCCACTTTCATAGAAAAGCCCAGAAAGTTGCACCTGTTGGGGTAAAGGCAAACCAGCTTTATGCCTGTTTTCCACATTCTAACTTCAACGAAGTAAAACTGCAGTCAATTGTGCTGCGACTGCACACAGAATAGGATGGAATGGAGAAGAAAAGTGTACGGGAGGAATGGGGGGGAGAAACCTTCCTAGACAACCTCCACGTGGATTGGTTACATAGTCACACACGAAGCAGGCAGGCCAGTGACTGTCAAACCTTGAACTTCATTTGAGTTTATTACAACTGCTGAAATATCATTTTCAAACAAATACTACCAGGCAGTTGAATGTCTATAGGCACACTAGGAAAAACAACTTGAATATGAACTGGGACTAATAATAAAGAGAACAAAGCAACATAGACATTGGATCTTTTAGCAAATTGACTTTGTCACCTTTTAAAAGTAGATGATGAACTTTAACATTATCTGGAGGGACTATGAAAGTATAAAAATTACATAGTAAGATTTTAAAATAACCCAAAACAGAACTTTGAGACAGAAATACGATGACTAGAATTAAAAACTCAGGAGAGCATTCCAGCACCAGCTAAGATGGAATAACGCAATACAAATCCATCTCCCCCACTGATCTCAACTAAGATTGTGGGGCATTTTTCAAAAGCAACTGCATGAGAACACTGAAGAATAAAGTACAGTGGATAGATTTGGGAGAGAAATTAGCTTTTGAAGAATGAACCGTTCTGTGGGGGAGTTTCTTCTTTATTTGCTTTCTTCTTCCTTATTTTTTGGCTTTGTCCCAACATTGGCCCAAGTAACAAACTCTAAATGAGGCATAGAAAACAAAAGCTCTATGAAAAATCTTTTTTTTTTTTTTTTCTGGCTAGAGGACTAGAAAAAGAACCAGTCTGAGGGGGATCCTTGTTTTGCCTCTTTTTCATCTTTTCTCTCTTATATGTTGAAAATCCAAAAACAAAACCAACAGAACCAAAATATTTTACTCATAAACCATGAAAATGAGTCTCCAGTACATGCAGGGTATGGAGAAATTCCTGAGTGAAGAGAGCTGGACATGAGAACCCTCTAACACCTTGTAAGATCTAACATAAATCTAAGGTTTACATATGAACTGTGCACGCATGTAGGAAAACATAAGAAATATCACAAGGCTGTGAGAAGAAAACCATGACAGAAAGCTCCACCCATGTCTCAGACTAACTCTGGAGTGTCCTATATGTATGGTGAACCCAGAGAGCCTAGCACAGTGCTTGAAAACTGAACTGACATTGGATTCGCTACCCACATTAATTGTGAATTGAACCTAGCTGAGTTGACTGCCTATTAGAATGTACAAATCAGTATGATCTAAAAATATTTTTTCAGGCTCCAGAATCTCATAATATATTTAAAATTCCCAGAGTACAAGTCAAAATTTTTTGACACACAAAGAAAAAGGGCATCTAGTAAGTTAAATAAATCTAATCAATTAATTGAATTCAGTTTCCTTAAAAAAAAAAAAGTCAACCCCCTGGGGTACTTGGGTGGCTCAGTCAGTTGAACGTCTGCCTTCAGCTCAGGTCATGATGTCAGGGTCCTGGGATCGAGCCCCACGTTGGGCTCCTTGCTCAGCGGGGAGCATGCTTCTCCCTCTCCCTCAGCCCCTCTGCCTGCTTGTGCTTTCTTTCTCAACTAAATACATAAAATCTTTTTAAAAAATACCAAGCCCCCCCCAAAACCCCAAAACTTTAAAGTAGCCATCATGATGTGCTGAATGAGATAAAGTTGAATACTCTTGAAATAAATGGAAAGATAAATGCTAAAAGGATATTTTATCCTGAATAGATACTGCACAAGAGAACAAAATGGAGATTTTAGAACTGAAAACTAAAATATATGAAATATAACTAGGGCATTAATAGTAGAATGAAGATGACAGAGAAAGGAAAATAAATCAATAGTAATCATCCCATCTGAAGAACAGGGAGAAAAGAAAAAACTAAAAAACATTAAACAAAACCATAGAGATTGGTGCAATAATATCAAAAGATCTAACATTTGTGTCACTTGAGTCCCAGAAGGAAAGGAGAAAGAGATTGGTGCAGGAAAAGTATTTGAAGAAATAACGGTTGAGAACATCCCCAAATTGGTGAAAGACATACATTACTGATTCCAGAAGCTCAGCAAACCCCTAAGAGGATAAACTCAAAAGCACACCAAGATATATCAAACTAAAACATCAGAAAGCCAAAAGTGAATAAAAAGCCTCCAGGGCAAAAATATAAATGCTATAAACAGGAATGTGACTGAATAAATACAGATTTTACATCAGCAACCTAGAAGATAGGAGACAATAGGGCGATATCTTTAAAGCACTGATAGAAAGCAAACATCAACACATTCTGTGCCAAGTGAATACATAGTTCAGGAATGAAGAAAAAAATGAGGCATTTTAGATTAGAGAAAACCAGAAGAATTTGTCACCAGTGTGTCTGCTTTATAATAAATAAAGGAAGTTCTTCAGGATGAAAGGAAATGATAACAGAAGGTAACACTGATTTTCATGAATGAAAGAAGAGCAACAGAAAGGGTAACAATTCACCATAAATATAAAAGGCTGGATAAATGCAAAAGACTGCCTGTCGCCTCTTAAATTCTTTAAAACATATATGACTGTTGAAAGAAAAAGTTATAATGTTTTCTTTGGTAGGCTTTGAGGTATAAAATATGGAACACATGCAAACTAAAGTTAACTGGAGAAGGTAAAGAGATTGATATAAAAGGCCTATATATATTCTTTGAAGTCGTTAATGATAACTCTAAGTAGACTATATGTTAGGTGTGTATAGTATAATCCTTAGAGTAACAACTAAGAAGAAAATACAAAAACGCATAACAAAAAGTAAAGGGATATATTAAATTTAGAATAAAAAATTAAAATGGTACAAAAGAAGGAACACAAGGGTGAATGAGGGTTGGGGGAAGGACAAACAGAAACCAAATAACAAAATGGTGTACCTATATCAATATCAGTAACTACATAAAACATAAGTGATCTAACTGCTAATACAAACAGGAGGAATTATAAACACATTTGCAATTACAGAAAATTTAGCACTCCTTTTTCTGCAATTGATAGGAAAAGCAGACATAAAACGTAAGATAAAATAGAGGTGAATAACACTATCAACCAACTTTTAATTGTGGTGCATTTAAAAACATATGACCAAGCAATAGTTGAATACATATTCTTTTCAAAGTCACACGAAACATACACCAAAGTCGATCACATAATAGACCATAAAAAAGTCTCAGCAAATTAAAAACAAATTGAAATCAATTAAAGTTTGTCATTCAGACCATAATCAAATTTAACTAGAAATCAATAATAGAAAGATACCTCTACAATATTCAAATAGGATATTAAACACACTTCTAAATAACATATAAGTCAAACAGGAAGTCCCAAGAAAAATTAGAAAATATTTTGAACAGCATGAAAATGAATACACATCAAATGCGTGAGATGCAGTTAAAGCAGAGGTTAGGCAGAATTTTGTCTCACTAAATATCTATATCAGAAAAGAAGAAAGGTCTCAATCAATATTCTAAATTTGCTCCTAAAAATAAAAATATATATAAAAAGAGTGAATTAAATGTAAAGAAAGGAGATGATAGAGAACAACCCCTCCCCAAAAATAAGAGCATGAACAATGAAAATAAAAATAGAAAAGCAATAGATAAAAATCAATAAAATCCAAAGCAGTTTCTTTTAAAAGATCTACAAACATAATACAGCTCTATCCAAACTAATCAGGAAAAAGAAAGGAAACAAAAATTGCCAATATTTACAATTCAAGGTTGGTATCACTACAGACACCAAAGACTTTGAAAAGATTCTTTTCTTGCTTTCTGTTCAGTCTGGGAAATTCTCATTGACTTGTTCTCAGTCAGACCTTACCTATCATTTGTCATTTCCACTGTTGATTTCATCCAATTAATTCTTCGGTATAGTCACTAAATTTTTCAGTCCTAGAAATTTAATTTGATTCACAGTTTCATTTTTCTGCTTTATTACTTCATCTTTCCATTTTCTCCCTTCTTTCATTAAAATTGTCTAATATATCTGAAGCTATTTTAGAGTTCTTGTTTTCTAAATTCAGCATAAGCCATGTGTAGGTCTGCTCTACTGATCGTTGATCTTTTTTTTAATGGGTTACATTTTCCTGTTTCTTTGTGCATGTCATAGTTTTTGTATTTTGTACCCAAAGAACAGTAGAGACTGAAGTAGATGGTAATACTCCCCCAGAAAAGACTTGTTCTTTCCCTATCAGACAGCAAGGGTGAGGATTTGTTCAATTCGTCCTTCTGATCAAAATTTGAAGTGGGCCAGATCTCAGTTAGAACTTTAATTATTATGAATTTCACTCTGCTTTATATCTTGTGGGTGGTTTCAAGCTCTTTCCTCTAGCAGTGCTTTGGGATATAAACACTGTGAAACTCAGGATCTTCTTCTGCTTTCTATTCCACGTCCCCCATCCGAAAACTCCCTTTTGCAGAGACTAGTTCTATGGTTTAGACACGCTTAGATTCAGGTCTGCCACACTAGGCCTCCTGTGGTATTATACATTTAGCTGGTTTCTCCTAATTGCAGCAAACTTTACCTACCCAGAGCAAGCTTATTCTCTAACATCCAGACCCAGATTTTAATGTGCTCTCTCAGCTCTGCTTACCTATTAAATGTCTGTCCTTCTCTAGAATTTGATTGTATCCCTCAATCCTTCCCTTCCCATCCCTTCCCTTCCCCTCCTTCTTTCTCTTCCTTCCTCCCTTCCTTCCTTTGTGATATTTCAGCTTATCTGATATTCACTTACTCTTACAGCAGAAATACTGATATTTTGCAATCTTTTATAAGCTATTCAATGGATAATGTTGAAATTATTTTGATTTTGAAGATTATTATTTCTACTCTGGAAATATATGCTTTCTCAATGAAGACAGTGTTTATAAAAATACTATTTGTTACCTAACCAGTAGAGTAAGAGGTAATTCATTTATACATTCATACAATTACTTATTCTTAAAACTATTTACTATCCTATATTCCAAGTCCTCCTCTAGGTACTAAGAATTCAACAATGAGCAAATCAAAGATAAAGCAGCACAATCACAACAGACAACTCTTTTAAAAAGAAAAAAAGAGGGTTGCCTGGGTGACTCAGGCAGTTAAGTGGCTGCCTTTGACTCAGGTCATGATCTCAGGGTCCTGGGATCTAGCCCTGCATCGTGCTCCTGCTCAGAGGAGAGTCTGTTTCTTGCTCTCTCTCTGTGCTCTCTCTTGCTCTTTCTCTTGCTCACTCTCAAGTAAACAAATAAAATCTTAAAAAGAAAACAATAACAGGAAAACCGTCTGGGCCTGGAGTTTTATTATTTGGAAGGTTGTTTATCACTGACTCAATTTCTTTATAGTTAATTGGCCTATAAAAAATCTATTTCTTCCTGTTTCAGTCTTGGTAGTTTATAGGTTTCCAGGAAGGCCTCCATCTCTTCCAGATTGTTTAGTTTTTTGGCATATAGCTGTTGATAAAAGTTTCTAATAATCCTTGCAATTTCAATGGTGCTGGTCGTGACCTCTCCCTTTTCAGTCATAATTTTAATAATCTCAGTCCTTTCTCTTTGTTTTTGGACAAGTTTTGCCAGTGGTCTATCAATTTTAT